>NW_024543875.1:605000-842500 GCF_018167655.1 Microtus oregoni | reverse complement strand
TAGATCAGTTTTCGACACTGCAGGAAATTGTAATGAATATTATTTACTTATATTTCTTTAATTAACTACTTTGAATGGCATCTAAGCAGAAATCCTCTTCCATTTCCTCAAGTCTCCATTGCATCAATGTGAAGTTTTGCTACCCTCTACCTGTGAGAGTCACCAACAACTGGAGGAGAATTTGAGCCCTGAAAATTGTCATGTTCACAGAGGTTTTCTTTTGAAATTGATATGTAAATAACTTTGAAGAGTATTCATATGTGCTTAAAATGTTGGTTATCTTGTGAAAAATATTTTAGTTGTATGTGTGTATATGTATGTGTGTGTGTGTGTGGAGGGGGGCTTGTCTGGAAATACTAGCCCTGAATCAGAAGATGCAGAATCCATGTGGATTCTAGGAATATTCTTGTATTCTTCTCAGCTTGCAAGCAGAAGTAAGAGCAGAGAACTTTGTACATCTTGTCCTCTGGTCATTTAGGGATGTGTGTGAGTCTCGTGACTGATGCTGCTGATGGAATGATGCAGAGCAGTACACTTCGAAGTAAAATGTACAAACAGATCTCCTTGAGGTCTTGTTATTTCTGTCTTCCATATTCCATTAAATATGATTTACTTGTTTATATTTTCAGGCAAGCCATGCACAATATCGTATCGTATGGTTTATATCATCAGTACCTTAGAGAGCTCTGGTGTTCCATTTTGAAACCTTCACTTGGATAGTGGTATCTCCTTACTCCTCACCTGAGACATAATTCTTTGCTTCTTACGTGTTTTCTTCTTATAGACTTTGTTATTTCAATAAGTAGTATCTTCATTTTTCATTTGTTAATTCTTAGGCAAAAGTTCCAGCCCTTAAGTAACATTTCTCCAACATGAAGTACCTGAGTGGAACCCAATGTCCTGTTTGATATATATTATTGCAGTAAACTCTTCATTGGTTTCTCTATCTTTGCCTTTGTATTTTACCCTGTATTCTTTGCAAACTAGTCTCAATACTTGATTGCATCCTGTCACGGGCTTCCATCTGTGAGCAAGTCCTTAAGAAAAATCAAAGCCTTAGTTGATCTGGTGCATCTTTCCCTTTCTCCACCTCTCAGTACTATCTATACTGGCCTGATTGGAGCTTTGCTGTTCCCTTTGCTGTGACTGCTTTCCCCCAGATACCTGTGTTTTCCGACTGTCTGGGTCCTTTATTTTGCATCTGGGAAGAGGGAGCCTTAGTTGAAGAATTGCCCCTATCATATTGACCAAATTGAGGGGCATTTTCTTGACTGATGATTGTTGTGGGAGAGCCTGACCTGAAGTAGACCATGCCATCTTTGGGCAAGTGGTTCTGGGGTCATAGAAAACTAAGCAAACCAGTAAACTGTATATCTCTGTGGGTTCTGCTTCAATTCCTGCCTTCATGTTCTTGACTTGAGTTCCTGCTTGGGTTTTCTTTGGGGATGGCTTGTAACTGGTAAGCCAAATAAACCCTTTCCTTTCTAAATTGGATTTGGTCATGATGTTTATCACAGTATGATCAAATATCCCACAACAAATTGATCCAGCTCTTAATATTTGACTTTGAGGAAGATGATGATTATTGTTAAAGTAGGACATCCATAAAATAAATCATGGTTAAACCCAGTAATAAAGACAATATTTCAGCCATACTACTGAGCCTGTTGAACGATTTTTCTTTAACTTACTTAACTACACTTCAGTTCTTTAGCTAATACTAAGAATCTTACCACAAAACTAGAATCATTAAAAATCAGTTCTAGTTTTAAATCCATTGTTTTTTTTTTGGTTATAAAATATATCTTAATATAAACAAGTATAATAGGCTTGTCTTCTGTAAGATTTCTGGCACCATTTGAAATATTATGTTGAATTTTCTCTCAAAAGAGCACAAATCAACTTTTGCTCAAATAAATCAGGATGCGTTTGAAGTAGTGTTGTGCTGTTTCACCTGTATAGTGAGCCCTGCATTGCATGCTTACTTATGTCAGAGAAAATGTTTTTGTTCCCAGGAGCATCTTGACCTTCTTGCTTTGCTTCATAGAGGGGTGAACAAGGGGCAGCCACCAGAGGAAGTGTAATTCTGGGTGTTGTTCTGGGTGTTGTTCCAGGAGGAGGAATCTCCTGGCCTGGGACAAAGAGTCCATATTTGGACTTCAGACATTTTGAGCACAGAGAAATTGCATTGAAAAAAACATAGAAGTAGATGATATGTTGATATGTTGGTAAATACAATTTTCTCTTGAAAGAACATAAATTTTTGGTAGAGAATGAGGAAGATAGACTGAACTAACTTTGTGTTATACAATGTGTTTCTAAAAAAGCACTTTATAAAATATTTAACTTTTTGTTTTTTCTTTTTTAAATCAAGGCGAGTGAGTTTTTGCCAGAGCCCATGTCAGCAGCATTATTCCTTGTGTCTTTGGATATGCCTATTTCTTTGGAATACCCAGAGATTCATGACGCTGTTGTGTCGTATTTGGAACAGCTGGATTCTGAAAACTACAGTATTTATAAACGAACTGCAGAGGCTGTTTATTCAATTGAATGTACCTGCAATTTCCTATCTGATGTGGGGAAAGAGGTAAAATATTTTGCAAGTATCTCCTACCTCTTTATGGTGAAGTGTTGAGAAAATCTAACCTACGCTGCTCCAACTGATAGACGTACAACAAATAAATTTCTAGGAGTGTGATGCATTTTTATTGAATGGGTCTGTAGTCCGATTAAAATAAGGATATAATTTGCACAAAAGCAGCACAGTGACTGTAGTGTACTGAATAGTTTGTAGTCATTGAATTAGCAGTTTCAGAAAGCCATAACTGTCTTATTGTGGGAAGGGAGTGATGACCTATTTAATCCAAATTATGATAGCTATTGTTAATGCATACTTATAGACTTGTAGATAAAATTTTGTTTTAATTTTTATGTCTTCATGGTTTCATGAAGAAGCTGATTTTTTTTCTGTTAATTGTAGCCTTTAATTATTATTTGTAAGATAGTGGGTGTCTTGAGGTATAGTATCAAAGAAGTAATTATTGCCATTTATCCCATTTAAAATATTATTGAGTGTAACATATTATATTGAAAGACTAGTGAGATCCTAGAGATGACATTGCTTCGAGTAGAGATACGTGTAGCATCTGAAAATTCCAAAATAGGTCCTGCCCACAATTCTTACTCCTTTTGGAGTATCTCTGAACCTCTTTGTTATAATTTTTTTTATTTATTCATTATGGAGTTTTTCCTTAGTTTTGCCATATTCTCTTATCACCTTCCAGACCTCATTCTTGTTAGGTAAGGGCATTGGTACCGACGCTAAATTATACCTCTAGCTAGCCCTTTTTGTTTACTTTTCTGTTTGGCCTTGAGTTCATTTTGTAGTCCTGGCAGGCCTTACACTTGGCCTACTAAGTTTCTTGGATGAAGGCCCAAGGTATCTGCCCTGGCTCATTTTCTGTCATTTCTTGATGCTTCTAACTTTTTGTTTCTTTCTTTACAGTTTTTTTGTTGTTGTTTTGTTTTGTTTTGGACAGGGTTTTTTGTAGCTTTGGAGCCTGTCCTAGAACTAGCTCTTGTAGACCAGGCTGTCCTCGAACATTTGGCATTCTGCAATCTTTTGGCTGTGCACTCGTAGATGCCTTTGTTGTTTCCAGAACTTGTCAGGATGGTAGAGAGGGATGGTAATAACGTACACCAGTATTTCAGTCACAAACGAACAGAGGCTACCCAAATAGCGAGTGGTCTCAGGTGGTATTTCACTGTGCTTCTAAGTTGACATTTGTAGATTGATTCTTCAGAAAGTGTACTTAAAGAAGCCTGAACAGGGTCTCTGAACGGTTTAATTTCCTGAAGAGACTTAGTTAACTATGAGAATTTTTGTTGTATATGAATTTCATATATCTTATCCCTTTTCTCTTTTATTATAGGAAGAAAAGAATCTCCTAGAATTAATGGAGCTGGCGGACCAAGCCTTGCGTAGCTTTTCCTACCATCAGCACTCCCCTCTAATAAAGGAAATCATCTGCATTTGTTCAAAGATGTAATATTTCTTTTGTTAAATGTGACAGTATAGGCCTGTGTGTGTGTGTCTGTGTGTGTGTGTGTATGCATGTATGCAGATGAGTCTATGTATGAGTGTGGGTATTAATATGAATATGCCAACTTAAGAATAATATGCATGAAAATGTTACGTAAACTTAGGAATTATATAAATGAAAACGACTTTCTATGTTTTGTATTTTAGTTCAAATTGTTTCATGGGTCTCACTATTTAATTGTATTAGCTTGTTAAATTGTATAGCTGCATTAACTAGTAACTGCTTTATTCAGGCATTAACTTTGACAGTGTCATGCCCATGATGAAAATGAGTAGGTTTTGGATTTGTCTGCACTGTAGCCATCCCTGTCAAGTAGCTAGACTAGAGGTGCTTGCTCACATTTACAGGCTAGTGCTCAGGATACTGAAGCAGGGGATTCACTTTGAGTTCAAAGTCAGCGTGCACTCTATAGTGAGACCCAATCTCAAAAAATAAAGTCAAGACAGAAACAATTCCCTAAGTTAAAGATTGCTTTATATACGCTTTATTGAATTACTAATTTTATAAGATTTAGTAATTTTATAAAACATGGATTTTTAGAAAGCATCGTGCATTGGTTAATTTACTTTGAGGACACTGGAACAGATTCCTATAATAAAATATGATGAATATCAGTTAACTTTGGGTTTTAATTAAGTTTTTATTAATGTGGATAAAATGAGTGTACATGTCATGACATATGTGTGGAGGTCGGAGGACAACGTTGGGGATTGATTCTCTTCCACTGTAGGATCTGGTAACTGAACTCAGATCATCAGGTTGCCATGACAAGCACCTCTACCACTTAAGCTACTTTACTGGCTCAAGTCCAAAAGTTTTTTTTTATTGGTTTTTTTTTTTTGTGTTGTTAAAATTTTGTTCTTTTTGTTAAGGTCTGATGGTGTAGCCTTGGCTAGCCTGCAGCTTTCTATGTTGACCAGGGTGACCTGGAACTTAGTGATCTATCTTTGTCGCCTGAGTGTTGGACTTGAAGGCTCATGTCACTATGCCTGGCTGCAAGTGTGGTTTAAGGATGTTTCTTTTTCTTTTTTTCTCTACTCCTCAAGAGAGTATGTTTTGCCAATCTCGGTAATTAAGGGAAGATTCCATTCAAAACAACTGGAGCAGGAGGGGATCTTTCCCACATGCTTTGTAATCCTTCCCTTAGTGACTTGCTGCCCTCAGACATTTTGGCTCTTTTTCTTTTTTACCAGCTGGAAATCTGCACAGGCCAGTCCATTACTACAGGGGGAGAGTCAGAAGGTGTTTCTCCATATGCTGGCTCACCCATGGCCACAGGTGAAGGTGGAGACTTATCAGTGCTGTCTGGAGATTGTGAAGGTGGGCCTTCTCTTTTGCCTGCTTTTAAAACTAATTTGTTAATATGAGAACTAAGAATGGATTCTCACACTGCGCCTCTAGAATGAAATTTCCCAAGCTTTTGTGTTAGCCCTAAGAACTGTATTCCATTAGTAGATGGTGGTCATTAGTCTGCTTTGGGAAGGTTGCACTGTTAAATTTCCTTTGGCTTCTTAGTCCCTTTGAACAACTTTATTAAATCTAACAATGCTCTAAATCTGTTTGGGCATTGTCATTCTTACTCCCAATACCACAGTTATCCAGATGTGTTTCTCTCCCCTTCAGTACCATCGGCACAACTGCTCTTGGTGCTGGTGTGTACTTTCTACCCATGTTTTTAGAATATGTGTTTCTTGTATGTGCATGTCTTTTTTTTAAAAAAATATTTATTTATTTATTTATTATGTATACAATATTCTGTCTGTGTGTATGCCTGCAGGCCAGCAGAGGGCACCAGACCCCATTATAGATGGTTGTGAGCCACCATGTGGTTGCTGGGAATTGAACTCAGGACCTTTGGAAGAGCAGGCAATGCTCTTAACCTCTGAGCCATCTCTCCAGCCCCTGTGCATGTCTTTATAAATAAAGTGTATTACTGTTTGTTTTGTGCATCGGAAGTATAGTTTCATACTATATGTGTTATTGCCAAGTATTTAGTTTATCTGAAGGATTTGAGATCTACTTAGGTCATTCGTCTTTATTGCTATAAGTTCGGGTTTGTTTCCTTTTACTTAGTGGTGAGTATTTAGGTCAAATCTCCTTTTTACTGAACTGAGGTTTCTAATCCTGAGTGCTGGGATGTCTACCCCATGGTGCTTAGATGGCACTATGCCCTTCTGAGATGACTTTTAAAAGCTATAACCTTGGTAGCATCATCTAGGAGATGGTCATCGGAGGCTTATAGAAGGAATTATTATATTTATGATAGAATAAGCTGAAGCTCATTCATGAATAAATTGAAGCTGAAGTGTGTGTCTTGAGGAAGTGACATTTTTTAAACTTTAGAGCTGAAGCCTTAACTCTCTAAAGTTTAGAGTATTTTTTGTGGCATTAAGTTAGGGGAGAGGCAGGAAGGGGAGCAGAGCAAAATGTAGAACTCAATAAAAATCAATAAAAAAGCAAATACAATAATGTATGTGCACTAAATATGTGAGATCACACGTATATATTTTGACCTGTGTATTATTAGTAGTTATAAAGACGAGTAATTTCCAGTATGAAAGGGATTGAGTTTAAGTTTGTGAATCATTGTTGCACGTGCTCCACCTCTTGCATTTACATTCTGTTAATAGTTCTCTCTCACATAGCATCATATAAAACATTTTCTGTTGTAATTGGGAAAGGTTTTGATGTTTCCTACTTCCGTATCTTTCATAGATTTCTTCCCCAATACTTTTTATTTCTTATTTTTTTTTTAAATTTGAATTTTATTTTTCTTTCTCAAGCTTTAGTAAATCAAGTCACAAATCAGACACATCAGGTTAAGGTTTTAGAGTTTTGTCATGTCTTTTATATCTGTTGACTTTTAGGGATTATGGCTGTTTGGCAGAACATTACACAGCCCATATAGACTTGAACAGCTAGATAGAAAATCCTATTAGCTAAAAGACCTTTCTAATGATGTGAAAACTAAAGTATAAACAGAAGAAAGAGAATTCTTTTAGAAAAATCATTGTCACTAATTAAAAAAAATTTGTGTTATTTTACAGGAATGTTTAGGTGTCCATAATGTCACTAAACCTGTGTCTTCACTTTGTAGTGGAATTCATTTTCTGCTTCATCCAAAAGTTCTATATGAAATCTCTGCGTTTGGTATTCAGGAACCCAAAAATGAGGTATGAGGTCTTAAAAATATGTAAAGATTACTAAGTCAGAGATATACTTTAATAAAATTGGACAGCGTCATGAGTAGCTACAAGGAAATGTGTACTTGATATATTAGTTAAGTTCTGATATTATTTACATGAAAAGAATGTTAAAGGGAATGAATAAATCAAAATACAGAATGCGCTGGATCTAGAATCAGATCAACATTTTCCTTATGATTTCCTCTTACATATAAGGGACTTCAGAATAGTTGTTATTTCAGACTTATTGTAAGAGTAAAGAGCAGAAACTTAAGGGAGAAAACTCATTAATATCAGAATATAGACGACATATGGAGAGAGGGACATTTGAAGAAAGAGAAGTTAGTTTTGTACCTTTTCAAGTTTTATTAAACATTACAGGTCTGTGAGAGGACTTAGTGGGACTTCTCATTGCCTGGCTGTGTCTGTTGTGTAGGTGAATGCTGCTGCCAAGGCCATTCTGTTGTATCTGCTTCAGGGACGATTGATGATGACAGCGCTGACCTGGAATAAGTTTATCGAGTCTCTCTGTCCTGTCATTCCGGTGCTACAGGTACTCCGTACAGTTCGTTTTTTATGATACCATTTGTCTTTGGCTGGTTGTCAGTGATTTAAAAAAATGCAAATAGCAGAACTGTCACATTGTGAGAAAAATGAAGTGGAGCCTTGATGGTACTGGGGAGAGGTGAGCAGGAAGTGGGCAGCTGTCTTGTTTCTGGCAGAAGGTTAAACAAGGATAGCTAATTTGCCCGTGTATACTTTACAGATCTGGGTGGGAGGACAAAAGTATTGACTGTGGAAAATGGAACTCACAGCCCTTTATAAAGGCTTTGAGGCAAAGCCAGCAATCCTTGTTAAGCAGACATTGCATAATTAGCTTTCCTCATGCATTCTATTTGTGCATGTATTTAATTAGAGTGATACTTTGATTAATGAGCTCCTTGGCACAAAACTTTCTTAAGCAGCTCTTCTGGGCATTGAACAAATGAGAGCAGTTTAGGTCCCTACCTCCCTTGGATGGAAAGGTAGAGTGAGAACACACAAACTTATTTGCTGTGGTCCTGCCGCTGGAGCATCAGCTTAAAGAAATGAAGTAGTATCCGGCCACCATATGAGTTTCACACAAGTGACCGGCCCTGAATAAGTCAAGCCATCTTTATTTGCACTTTAAAAACAAGTGTGTTTTTCCATACTAACGAATTGTTTTCCCTACCCTCCAGTGTTAGCATCTGTCAAAACAAATATGTCAAATATGTTTTTTTTTTCCACAACTTTTACATCAAAACATCTATAAACCAAAAGCAAGACATCATTTTGCTATCTTGGCCAAATATTGAGCCAGGTACATCCTGTCTTTATAAAACTAAAAAGTGATTAGTATAGGCACACATTCTCAAGAGCAACAGTCTTATTCAAAACATATTTACAAAAATATGGGTGATTTGACATAAACTGCTTGCATACAAGCAGTTTACTTTAACTGCCCATTGATTTTTATTGTCTCTGATCCTGTCCTGAATCAGAACAGTTCCCAGGATCCGGAATGACAGCTGGCATTTCTAAAAAAGCATCAGTTCCTAAAGAATTTTAGGGGAAAATATTTTAGGAAAAACATGTAGAAGAAATGGCTGTAATTCACTGGAAATAGGCTACAGTTTCCTATGGACAATGGTTATCTGTTTCCAATGGACACACAGGTTTTAGTCCTCAAACCTCACTGATTCAGTTTCCCACAGGAAAGTTCAATCAGCTCGGGGAGGGTAAAGATCTGTGAGTGTCTTGAGTATGGAGGTGCTGCTGCTCGGTCTTGGAAAACAGAAATATGAGCGTATTTTCCTTAATGTGGACTTTAAAAAATTATTTTGCTTTAAATTAGTTTTATTTCATCTCCTTATCTCACACAGGTTATTTTGAAAAGAGATTCTGTTATTCAGTTGACATGAGGGGGATTGATGGATTGCATGGCATGGCTGTATAATTACTATTATTTCCAAATTGAAAACTTAGTATGTATAAAACTGAATGATAATTTCTCTTTAATAAACAATTCTTAGGGCTATGCTGATCCAGAAGATCCTTTAGGCAACAGCATTCTCCTCCTAAGCAAAGTGAGTTCTGAGACGGACGGCATTCTCCCTTCTACTACCCGGCTGAAGTCCGTGCTGCGGCTTTTGCTAGTGAAAAAGCCTTTGTGAGTACAGTGTAACCTTTTGAATAAAAAAGATTAATGGAGGCATTTTGGAAAGTATAGTAGTTATATGAATCTGAAATGGTAGAAGGAAGGAGGCTCCATGTTGTTTCCCCAAAGAACAAATCAGTATGTGGCTGATTGGCTGCTTTCCTGGGATGTTATAATCTCATTTAGGTTGTACTGTTACTTGGGAAGCTAAAAACAGTTCTTTCCTTCACCATCTTTGGTGTGGGGATCATCTTAACTAAAATAACAGATGGAGCTATGAATCTTCTTTGTTCCCTTCTATAGTTCACAGTGGGAATATTTCCTCTCATTGAGAAGAGGGAAAGTTTAAAGTCAAGGAGTAATGAAGAGTGTTCAAAAGGCCAGGAGGAGCAGTCTTCTTAGTTCTATTTATTTAGTTAGTTTAAAGATTTTATTTATTCCTTGTTTATTTCATATGTATGGGTGTTTTGTCTGCATATATTCTGTGCACCACTTGTGCCTGGTGTTTGTAGAGAGCAGAAAAGGTCCCAGATCCCTTGGTAATGGAATTAGAATGGCTGTGAGCCACCTTGTAGGTGGTGGGAATTGATCCCCAGTATTCTTCAAGAACAGCAAGTGCTCTTAACCTGATGAGCTATTTCTCTTGCCCAAGCAATCTTTAGAATTTTTTTTTTTTTTTTTTAGCCAGGCCGTGGTTTGCTCACATTTTTAATTCCAGCACTTAAGAGGCAGAGGGAGGCAGATCTTGGTGGGTTCGAGGCCAGCCTGGTCTACAGGATCTAGTTTCAGGACAGGGGTCAAAGCTACAGAGAAACCCTGTCTTGAAAAACTAAAAACCAAAAAATAAATAAATTAATTAATTAAAAAAAGAAAATTTATTTTTAATTATGGGTATGTGTGTGTTTGTGTGTGTGTGTGCACGCACGCGCCCATAGAGGCCAATGGCACTGGATCCTCTGGAGCTGGAGTTAAAGGCATTTGTGAGCTGCCTGACTTGGGTACTGGAATCAAACTGTGCTATAGACGCATGTGCTCTTAACCGCTGAGGCATCTGTCCAACACTGTTTTGAGAACATATAATTTTGTTTTCCCTGATGATAAAGTAGTTTGTGGAAATAAGTTGAAGCACTAAGGGAATACAAGGAAGAGACCCTGTAGATATCTGTGCAATGTGATAGAGGAAAAACAGTGTGAATAATGTCAGCATGTTCCACAGAGATTGGCTTCCATGAGGATTGCCATGGTTCCTGGGAAGCACTAGCATTTATTGTTCTCTTGGGTGCGTTATATTAGTTACTTTTCTTTTTTATTTTCATCGATGCTCTTAAAAGTACCTAACAAAAGCAGCTTAAGTGAGGAAGGGCTTGTTTTGGCTCTTAGCTTAAGGTTACTGTCTGTTCTAGTGTGGAAGGCACAGCTGCAGGAGCTGAAGCAGCTAACCACGTTGTGTCTCTTGTCAGCAAGCAGAGACAGGTGAATGCTGGTGCTTAGCTCATGTTCTTTTGTTGGAGGGAGACAGAGTTTTCCAGACAGGGTTTCTCTGTAGCTTTGGATCTTGTCCTGGAACTAGCTCTTGTAGACCAGGCTGGCCTTGAACTCACAGAGATCCACCTGCCTCTGCCTCCTCTGCCTCCCGAGTACTGGGATTAAAGGTGTGTGCCCAGCACTGCCCAGCTGCTCATGTTCTTTTTATTCAATGCAGAACCAAAGCTCATAGGATGGTACCATTCACAGTTAGGTGGGAGGTTCTTCCCACCTTAGTAACCCTAATGAACATGTCAGAGATATGTTTCTGTGGTGATTCTAAATCTAGGCAAGCTGACAGTAAAGATTACCAAACATCACACGAACCCAAGGATTCTAGTAAGCAAAAGACATATTCAACATGATCCATGAACAAGGTCTGAATTCTCTCTCTTTTTTTTTTTTTTTTTTTTTTTTTTTGGTTTTTCGAGACAGGGTTTCTCTGTGGTTTTGGAGCCTGTCCTGGAACTAAGTAAGATCAAAGAACACAGTTTAACTTAAATATTCATTTTCTTCATTCTGTACTATACCACCTATAAATTTAATGAAGTTGGAAACCCTGTTGTAACATGAACAGGCCTGTTTGTTTGTTGGGGTTTTTGTCCCACCCTGTATCCCACAACTGTTTAGCCCCAAAGAAAATCACACATAGGTCTCTATAAATTATAAGCTGATTGGCCCATTAGCGCTAGCCTCTCACTAGCTCTGGTAGCTTTTATTATCCATTATTCTGATCTATGTTAGCCATGTGGCTCAGTACCTTTTTTCAGTGGGGCAGATCACATCCTGCTGCTTCAGTGGTCTGGGCAGGAGTGGGAGGAATCAACTTCCTCCTTCTCAGAATTCTACTGTTCTCATTACATCATTTCTACTTCCTGTCTGGTTTTCCTGCCTATATTTCCTGCCTGGCCAATCAGCGTTTATTTATAACATGATTGACAGAATACAGACAATTCTCCTGCACCACCCTGTCTATTGACTAATCTTTATATTCTTATAGAGTGTATGAGTATAGTTGATATAAGTAGATAAATATTAGCATAATTGGATTCTGGCAGCCGTTTCTAAACCTAAAAACATGCCAAGTTTATATACTAGAAAGAAAGACACACAAGAATGTGTTTTATCTTTCTTATCTCTATACCTTGTTGTTAGTCTTTGAAACTTTTTTTAAATTCCTGCATTTGCATAGATATCATTGTCTTGGAGCAAAGGAACAAACAACAGCATTAAGCAAATGTCTAACTTTTTTTTTCTTTCTCTTAGTTACTTTTCTATCAATATGGCAAGACACAAAGACTAAGGCAACTTATAAAAGAAAGCACTTGATGTGGGGCTTATGTTTCCAGAGGGTTAGATACTATGGCCATTTTGGTGGGGAGCTTGGCAGCAGACATGCAGTCATGGTCCTGGAGAAGTAGATGAGAGCTTACATCTGGTCTACAACTATGAGGCAGAATGGGGTGTGGGAGAGGGAGAGAGAGTGGGCTCATAGTGAATGGCACTGGGAATTGGATGGGTTTTTGAGTTCTCAAAGCCTACTCCCATCGACACATCTCCTCTAACAAGGGTACAGCTAATCTTTTCTAAATAGGTCCACCAAATACAGACTTAACATTCAGAGCATATGGAGGTCCATTCTCACTCAAACCACTACATTCTACTTCCTGGACCCCATATTCTTGTAACCATTTCAAAATGCAAAACTCATTTAATTCAACTTCAAAATCCCCATATTCTTTTAGTTTCAATACTGTTTAAAAGTCGAAAGTCTCATCTGAGACTCAAGGTAGTCTCTTTTTTTTTGCTATTTTTTTTTTAATTTTTTATTTTTTTTTATTGAAAAAAAAATTTCTGCCTCCTCCCAGCCTCCCACTCCTCTCCCCTTCCCTCTCCAGTCTGAAGAGCAGTCAGGGTTCCCTGCCCTGTGGAAAGTCCTAGGTCCTCCCCACTCCATCCTGATCTAGGAAGGTGAACATCTAAACTGGCTAGGCTCCCACAAAGCCAGAACATGAAGTAGGATCAAAACCCAGAGCCATTGTCCTTGGCTTCTCAGCAGCCCTCATTGTCTGCCATATTCAGAGAGTCCGGTTTTATCCCATGCTTTTTCAGTCACAGTCCAGCTGGCCTTGGTGAGTTCCCAATAGATCAGCTCCACTGTCTCAGTGGGTGGGTGCACCCCTCGTGGTCCTGACTTCCTTGTTCATGTTCTCCCTCCTTCTGTTCCTCATTGGGACATTGGGATCTCAGTCTGGTGCTCCAGTGTGGGTCTCTGTCTCTATCTCCATCCATCGCCAGATGAAGGTTCTATCGTGATATGCAAGATATTCATCAGTATGGCTATAGGATAGGGTCATTTCAGGTTCCCTATCCTCAGCTGCCTCAGGAACTAACTGGGGCCCTCGCCTTGGGCACCTGGGAACCCCTCTAGGTCCAAGTCTCTTCCCAACCCTAAGATGGCTCCCTTAATTAAGATATGTGCTTCCCTGCTCCCCTATCCAACCTTCCTTGATCCCAATCATCCCATTTCCCCAAGTTCTCCCCATCCTACCCTTCTCACTTTTCTCTCCCCATCTCCCCTTACCCCTCTTCGGGATCAACCTACCCCTGGACCCAGCAATGCCACTCCACCTGTCTTCAGGACTCTACTGTGTGCTTGGAATGGAACCTGTCCCCTTCCTTAAATTATATTTACATAAGCTTTGATATGTTGTTGTTCTTTAGGAACAGACAGTTCCATAGGTCTTTCCCCAGTTCGGGACTAGGTGGGGAGTATTGCCTGATGGCACCATACCTTTTATTCCGTTTAGTATAGGTCTGTCCTTTTCTCCTTCAACATAAGCCTTGGCTCCAACATTAAATCTCCTAGTGCTCTTTTTCTTCTCAAACTGTACATTTGTCTTTCATTTTGTTCTGCTTGCTTTTTTTTCTATTACATTCCTGCTTAAGAATGATTATTAGTAACCTAGTAACAGATTCTATTTTAAGCTATCTTGAAATCTCCTCTGCCAATGATATTAGTCTAAAACTTCAGTTTAACCTCAGATAGATTGTTAGGACAAGGACAAAATGCAGCCACCTTCTTTGCCAAAATATCATAAGAATAGTCTCTAGCCCAGTTGCTAATATTGTTTTTTTCTGAAACCTCTTGAGTTGAGCCTCTGTTTTCCACATGGCTCTCAGCACTACTGTCTTCCAGGCTTCTGCTTGAATGAATAGACTGCTTACAGCTATCAACCACTATCCTAGTCTAGAGTCCTACATTTCTCCAAACAAAACCCAAAAATTCAGTATTGTCAGGCCTGTTGCAATAATACCTATTTCTGGACCAACTTCATTCATAGTTAGTTTTCCATCATCATGACAAAACACCATGGTAAAGGCAACTTATAAAAGAAAAGAAAGCATTTTGGACCTCAGGGTTCCAGAGAGATTTTATGACCATTTTGGCAAAGAGCATGGTGGCAGACAGGCATGACACTGGAGAAGTAACTGAGAGCTTACATATGATCAGAGAGAGAGAGAGAGAGAGAGAGAGAGAGAGAGAGAGAGAGAGATGCATGGGGGTGGGGAATAGAGAGAAAGAAACAGAGAGAATAAGAGAGAGCATTTAACTGGGAATGTTGTAGGCTTTTGAAACCTCCAAGCCCACCCTAAAGTGACACATCCCCAGCAAGGCCATACCTCCCAATCCTTCCCAAACATTTCCACCAAATGCAGACCCTGCATTGAAATACAAGACTGACATGCTACATACTGCCCTAACGAGGCACCTCCTGCATTCAAATATAGGAGACTTTGGGAGCCATTCTCCTTCAATCCGCCACATCTTACAGTTTGTTTTTAGACTAGGCTTCATCACTATGTTGCCTAGCCTACTCTCAAACTCCCATGTTTAAATGATCCTCTGTTACATCCTTGCGCAGTTGGGGCTACAGGTCTGACATGGAGATTAACTAAAGTTGACTGTATTATTTAGTCTCTGTAGGACTGCCCAATTGTTGATATTAATTATTCCCAGTTTCTGACGTTATTTTATAAAACAAAATTGACTATATGAAGATAGATCTATATGAAAGATTTTTGTAGAAACAAGAAAATATTATTGTTGGATATATATATATATATATTTTTCACACACACACACACATATATATGTAATGATACTTTATTTTGGTAATTTCATGTATTTATAAGCCTGTTTATAAATATTTACATAGCACAAAATTCTGATTTAAATACTTTTTTTTTAGGGTTCGTTCACTAGCATTAAAGCTTTTAGCATTTCATCTTAGCAGTGAAGAAGGGGCTGATACAAAACGCCCATTCATAGATGCCAGAGTGCTCTCCCAAGTTACCAATCTGTTTATTGTGAAAAGACCTATTGACCTTAAATTGGATGACAGAAGAGACCTAGTTATTAAGGTAACTATAACTTTTGAGTTTATTACCGTGTGGCAACTTGACACATTTATACAGTGTGCATTTTATTTTATTGTTTTTAAGCTGTGTATGCATAAGGAGGGAGATGGGTAATGTGGGGCTCGTTTATTGTGTTCTATATTAATCTGACCTGTGGATGCATTTGCTTAAGAACAGCTACTATTTAAGTGTGTTAGTCCCACCTGTTGACAGTAAGATCACTACCACATTTTAAAACCAAATTTGAAGCAAGCTTTAATTAGATACTGACCAGGTTGATTGTCTCTGTGGGTAGGTCCATATCTGGGTTCCCAGAAAATGGCCATAACTCATGACTTGCAGAGACTTAAAAAGGCAACCCCACATGACTACTGTATTTTACATCAGGTCCAATCAGGGGCAATTATATATCCTGATGTAGTTCCTGCCCATGTACCTCCCATCCGCATATGATCAAGTATGTCTGGTGCTGGTGCAGATGGGTCAAACAAACTTGCTTAGGGGAGTGAAGACAATCGGTACTTGTGAGAACTAAACTTAAATGGTAGAGGCTATTTATGTGGTGCTTTTTTTTTTTATATCAACAAGTTAGAATAATTTGGGAAGAGGGAAGCATAATTAAGAATAATCTGACATGTAGGTAAATTGGTGGGCAGTTTCTGGACTAATGATAGTTGTGGGAGGCTCAGCCTGCTGTGGGTGGTACCACCCCAGAGCACTTTGTCTTGAGTTGTATGAAAATACAAGATGAGAAAGCCACAAAGAACAAGCTATGGGCAGTGTTTCTCTGCTGTTTCTGCTCTGGTTCCTGCCCTGAATTCTCCACAGTGATAGATTGTGACCTGGAAGTTGTAAGATGAAACAAACCCTTTTTTTCCCAGTTGGCTATGATTACTGTTTTATTATAGCAGCAGAGAAGCAAACTAATCTATTTAAACCAGCATCTATTTAACCTGGACTGTACCTACACCACTGAGCTAGCTGATAGAGAATTCTACCATCTGTCCTATGTAACAGGGCTGTACCTACATCACTGAACTGATCGGGAACTCTGCCGTCTGTCCTCATCCTTGCTTCATTCCTGTGCTTTATAGCTTCCCCTTTTCGGTTTGCATCTGTCAGTTTTGTATACTTGGATGAGGTCTTCAGCATAGGTATTAGCAATAAAGGGCCACACAGAGTAGTTAGTACAGTGCTGGCTTTTTTGTTTCTTTGTTTTTGACAGCGGCTTTGCTGTGTAGCTCAAGATTGTCTTGGGTTCATACTGGCCCAGTATTCCAAATGCTGGGGTTATAGTTGAGGTTACCATACCCAGATTCTGGTAGTGTGTTTTGTTTTGTTTTGTTTTTAATGGGCAAATGCATTCTTAGTTTTGTTTTGAGTTAATGTTTTGTGCTGTTTGTTGGCCTTGATCAGAGGTTTTGAGGATCTTCATAGGATATTTAAAAGATCCAGCTAGAGAATCAGTCAGTACCAAAATTCTGTTAGTCATTGTTAGCCTTCTATAGAGTTAATCGGAAGGGAGGACAGGAATTTCTGGGATTGTCTTGTGAGTCTGCTGTAGGGATGTGTTCTGGTTTGCTTTTTGTTGCTTTGAAAAAACATTGCCAAACCAATTTAGAAAGGGAAGTGCTTATTTTGTCTTACAGATTAGCCTTAGTCAAGGGAAGCCTTCCCAAGTCAGGAACTTAAAGCAGAAAGCATGGAGAAACATTGCTTGCAAGTTTTCTCCCAGGGTGAAGTTCAGCTACTTTTCCTTTGCAACCCAGGCCTACCTTCCCAGGGGTGATACCACTCAAAATGGTCTGGGTTCTAAAGCATCAATTAGAAATTAAGGAAATAATCTTCTCTGGTGTTTGAAGTTGATAGCTGAGATTAGCCATCCTTAGAGAGCAGTTAGCAGAGGGTGTGAGAAAGTAACATTGCTTTAGCTATTTATATATATATATATATATATATATATATATATATATATATATATTGCTGGTTTTGCTATTCTCAGACTGCTTTGAAGTAAGCAAATACCAGTCTCTGGCTGTTAAATCCGCTGTATTTGTCTCCAGGGGCAGAGATGGTTAAAGAAGAGGACCATGGGGTTTATAACTGATAGTTTACAGGATCGAGGGAAAATCTTGAGTATAGGTCTGAGTTGCTTGTCTCAGGTTAGTCTGGTATCACACAGAGATGCTAGGAAACCTGGAAGTTTTCTAGGATATTCAGTCAAGGTGCTAATGGATTAATGGATTATTTATGACTGTTAGCAATAATGTTCATTAAAAAGGAAAACTTATTTGGACATCATGGCTGTTTCTTTTTTTAATTTTTATTTATTTGTTTGTTTTCCTTTAAAAAAATTTTTTGTTCATTTTACATACCAACTACACAGTTCCTCCTCTCTTCCCTACTCTCCCTCTCAACAAATCCCCAATCCACTCCTCTTAAAGGATAAGGCCTCCCATGGGGACTCAACAAAGTCATGGCTGTTTCTTTCCTTATTGCCTAACATGCCATTGTTGCAAATTGACATATATGTTTATTTTAGTAAGTTGACTGTAAGCTTTTATTTTTATGGCGTGAGTGGTAAATTTTTATCAGGGAATTAGAAACAAATGAAATAAATATTTTGATTTTCAGCTGGAGACTGTTGAGAAGGTATATGAAATCTTTACCTCAGAAGAAGTTGATCTTGTTCTGAGGAAGTCAGCTGCAGAACAGCTAGCTGTGATCATGCAAGGTAATGAGTTTTTGACAGTGATTTTTGTGGCTGACCTAGGATTTGAGGGTGCTCTGTTAGTATTAGTTTGCCTAGCCTCTGACCTATTTTAACCTTCAAGAAAAGATTGGATGCTCACCTTACTAGACCTGGATGGAGGTGGGCAGTCCTTAGACTTCCCACAGGTCAGGGAACCCTGATTGCTCTTTGAGCTGATGAGGGAGTGTTGTAATAAGAGCGGCGGGGCTGCGTCCCCAGCACCCCAGCTGCCTGCTAGCTTATGCCTGAAATAACAACACACAAACTGTATTCATTTAAACACTGCTTGGCCCATTTCTATCTAGCCTCATGCCTGAAATAACAACACACAAACTGTATTCATTTAAACAC
This sequence comes from Microtus oregoni, assembly GCF_018167655.1. Lineage (NCBI taxonomy): Eukaryota > Metazoa > Chordata > Mammalia > Rodentia > Cricetidae > Microtus > Microtus oregoni. Next base: position 823,984 of record NW_024543875.1, on the reverse strand, counting down.
TGCTTGGCCCATTTCTATCTAGCCTCTTCTAGGCTAATTCTCGCACCTGGACTAGCCCATTTCTTATAATCTGTGTAGCCCACGAGGTGGCTTACCAGGGAGATTCTAGCCTACGTCCATCCTGGGTCGGAGCTTCATCGCGTGCATCTGCCCAGGAGAGCGGAGCATGGCGTCTCCGCCCCAGAGAGCAGAGCTGTCGAGTCCGAGCTCACTTCCTCTTCCTCCCAGCATTCTGTTCTGTTTACTCCTCCCACCTATGTTTTAACCTATGAGGGCCAAGCAGTTTCTTTATTGCTTAACCAATAAAATCAACAGATTGATATATGACACTCCCACATCAAGGGAGGGGGACTTGATTGGGGGAGGGGGAGGGAAATGGAAGGCGGTGGCGGGGAGGAGGCAGAAATCCTTAATAAATAAATAAATTTAAAAAAAAAAGAAAAGAATGTCCTTGTACATATATATTTAGAATTGTTTAAAGCCATAAAACATTTGTTTAACTTTGATATTTTATTTGTAGATATTAAAATGCATGCTGTGGTGAAAAAGTTATGCTTAATTGAGAAGATAATTGGGTATTTAAATGAATGTGTTGGTCAAGATGGCAAGGTAAGACATTTTTTATTGGCTTAAAGAGAAGATATGTATGTGTCTCTCTCTGTCTCTCCGTGTGTGTGTGTGTGTGTGTGTGTGTGTGTGTTGTATGCATATTTGCATGGAGGTTCACTTGCCTGTGAATGGGTAGGTGGAGGCCAGAAGTTGAAGTTGGGTTATATTCCTCTATTACTCTCCATATTATTATTTATTAATTTTTATTGATTTTAAAATTTATTTATTTTTTTGATATATTACATCTAGATCTCAGTTTCTTCTCCCTCCTCTCCCCTAGTCCCCTACCTGATCCACATCTTTTCCATTCCCCTTCAGAAAAGGTTAGACCTCGCAGGGATTTCAATCAAACATGGAATGTAAGGTTGTAATGAGACGAGGCACATCTCTTTATATTAAAATAGAATGGAGAAACCCAGTAGGAGGAAAAAGAGGCAAAAGACTCTTTTGTCTAAAGAAGGCAAAAGAGTCAGACATCCCCTGTTCCCACTGTTAGGAGTCCCACAAGAGTCGAAGCTATACCACCATAACATAACATAGATGCAGAGGGCTTAGGTCAGACCCATGCGTGCTCCCCAGCTGTTGGTTCAGTCTCTGTGAGCCCTAATGAGCCCAGGTTAGTTGATTATGTGGGTTTTCTTGTGGTGTCCTTGACCCCTCTGTTTCCTACAATCCTTCCCCTTTCCATATGATTTCCAAGATCTTCCTAATGTTTGCTTGTGGGGCTTTACATCTGTTTCATTCAGTTGCTGAATGAAGCTTCTCTGATAACACTTATGCTACGTTCCTGTCTACAAGTATAGCAGAACATCAGTAGGAATCATTTCACTGACTTACTTACTTACTCACTTACTTTATTTATTTATTTATTTACTTACTTACTTACTTACTTTATTTATTTATTTACTTACTTACTTATTTTGGCCAGTCCTGTTTTGTTCTATTCTAGGTCTCTAGGTCATCAAGTCTCTGGTTCATGGCTCTTCTGCCATTGTCAGGGATGGGCTCCTTTTTGGAGTATGGGTCTCAAGCTGGACCAGCTGACTATTCCCACAATTTCAGGACAACCTTTACCTCAGCATCCTATTATTAAGATAGGGTATTTCACTGAGCCTGTAGCTAACTCACTGTTTTCGCTATGCCACCAAGTTCTGAGTCACAACACCCAGATTCTACATGAGTGCTAGGAATCGTATCCAGGTCCTCCTGCTCACAAAGCAAGTACCTTTCCCAGTCTACCAAGTTCCCAGCCTGATAGGTTGATTTTATTAGTTTGAACTGAATTTAGCTGAATTTGGATGAGTACTTGATTTTAAGTCTCAAAAGGAAAACCCACTTGTAGCATGAATTCTAATTGTTCTTAATAATAAAATCCCAGATAAATGGGTAATGCTGAAAGATCAGAGAAGCAGAGCAGCTAAACACTAGAGAGTTTTTATCTCTACCAATGATCAGACCAAAGGAGTGATTCTGTCTCTATGAATCTTTAGACTGAATGCTGTCTCTGTGAAACCTCAACCTGCACCAACAGACAAACTTTAACAGTATTTATTATAGCATAGACAAAATATCACCACACCCACCCATCTTTTATTCGTATTTTATTTTGTTTTTATTCCTAAAAGGGGTCTCTAAAGGTCAACAGCTTGAACATTCTATGAGCTTTCTAAAGAGAAGTATATTCAATGTTGCTTTTATTTTAAATAATTTTTTAAAATTAAAGGATTGCTATTTTAGGTATATAAGGGCTTCCTTATCCACATATGTCTGCGCATCATATGGATGCCTGGTCCCTATAGAGGCCAGAAGAGGTTATTGGAATCCTTAGAAGTGGAGTTACTGACCATTGTGAGCCACTATATCTATGCTGGGAATTGAACCTTGGTCTTCCGCAAAAACCAGTGCTCTTTAACCGCTGAGCCCTCTCTCCAGCCCAATATTTAAAGTGATTTTAAAACAGAATATCTAATGTCTTTTCATTTTAGTTTCATGTAATTTAATGATCAGGCCATAAACTTTATAATAAGACAGGGTGGTATGTTTTATCTCATTTCCCGTTGGCAGGTCATAGAATGCTTGACTCAGCCGTGCCTCACACTGCTGAGGAAGGTTTTATATGCTGACCCCACCATCCGTGCTTCCTTGTCACAGCAGTCTTCTCTCTTGACCCTGTTATTCAGAGGTGAGTAAACAGTGCCCAAAGGACAGAGCTCTCAGCTTTAAGTGCTCTTGTTAGACTGTGGTAACGTCTTCTTTCCATTGTAGTACGAGAACAAAGTTCTTTGCTGACTCTTTACTGAAATGTCACCGTGAAAAGCACTCAGTGCTTTTGTGGAAATATCTCTTGTACTATTGTTGCCTGAGTAGACAGTAGCTGAGAAAAGCTGAGCTCTGTTGGCTCTCCGCTTCTGCTTGTTGATATGTAATTTAGTGCTTATATGTAGTCATTGTCTTTAAAGAGGGAAGGCCAGTTGCTTTCTTGTTCTTTTCATTAGTATCTGTGCCTACTTCTGGTGTCACTTGTACCTTTATTTGTTATTAGCTTATGAGGTTAGACTGGGATAGAGACTACAGACCCAGACAAATTACACTGAGTGACTTATTCTGAGGATCTGTGTATGTGTGGAAGTTTTAGAAATGTTTAAAAAAAAGAAATCCAGGTTAGTTTGATTTGATTTTAATGATATTTAAATAGAAAAATATGGGTTTTGTCGCTTCTTCTTCTTTTTCTTCTTCTTCTTCTTCTTCTCTTCTTCTCCTTTTTTTTTTTTTTGTGACAGGGTTTCTCTGTGTAGCTTTGGTGCCTGGCCTGGCACTAGCTCTTGTAGACCAGGCTGGCCTGGAACTCTAGAGAGATCTGCCTACCTCTGCCTCTTGCGTGCTGGGATTAAAGGTATGCGCCGCCACCACCCGGCAGTCTTGTTTCTTCTTGTCATTTGCTTTTAATACAGACCTGGGTAATTTTATATTTGGCAGGGTTCTCTAGAGAAATAGAACATAGGGTGAGTTTGTATTATTGAACAGGATTTATTATATTGGCTTGCATAATAGGGCCAGTTGGTGGCCATCTGTACATGAGAGAGAGTCAGACCTGGGAGCTGCTTAGTTTCTGTCTGATGGGAATGCCTGGGAGATCCTTGGAGACTCACAGGTCTTTAGTCCCTGTTGGGTGGTAGAAGAAATGTGGTTCTGGTACCATGAAGTATGGCAGCCGCATCAGATGGACACAGTCAGGGCAAGAGCTGAAGGCAGGCAAGCAGAACATGAGTCCCCTTAGACCCCATCTGGGCCTCCACCTTTTCCAGCCTAGAGTCTGTCTCTTGTCCATCTCCAGTTATAAGTTCACAGTCAAGGCTGACCATTAATCACAGTGTCCTACAGCACTTAGTTTCCTACAACTTTACCTCACTGCTTTTGACTATTCTAAAGAGCGTTTTGATCAAATATCTCAATATTAGGCATTGGTATGATAAATGAGATTTATATTAAAATATATAGTATTAAAACATAATTATATTTGAGCATTTTCCCTTCAATGATAATCTTCCTACAAAGTGAGCAGGACACAGTATACTGAAGACACATTTGTTAAAGTTGAAACCAGGTTAAAAAAAATTCATTTTTAAGATCATGAGATTTTAAGTGGAGTGTGAAATTTTTTACAGATCTTTACGTAGTGATTACCTGAAAGAATTTCAAGTACACATTTCTGATTTTCTTTCCTTTTAAAACATCCCTTTTTAATTTGTTCTTTTCTTTTTAAAATTTATTTTTTTTTTTGTAATAAGGTATTGCTATGTAGCCTTTTCTGGCTAGAACTTAATATCTGGACCAAGTTGGGTCTTGAACTTGTAGTGACCAGCCTGTCTCTGCCTTCCAAAAGCTTACATTACAGGTAAATTCCACTGTGTCTAGCTTTCAGTTTTCTTTATCCACGTTGATAATTATCGTATTAGCTTTATTTAATTGCATTTAGTCGCCCATTTGCCTATATTTATTTAAATTGTCTTAATATTGCATTTATGAGTACCTAGCAGATACTAAAGTACTTTTACATGTGTGGGATGGTGAGTCAAGCTCAGGTCATGTGTGCGCTAGGCAAGTGCTGCATCAGTGAGCCACACTCCCGTCCTGCAAAAACACTTTCCATGGCAACATAAGCTATATCCTACAGAGAAAATGTCATTCTTTAATCAGCTACTCTGCCAGGAAAATAGATTCATCTGTGAACGTTTACAGAGCACATACTATGTTCTGGATGTAGCGATAGGCCCTTTTGTTAGAGTTACAGTGAGCATGGCGGGAGGATTGTCAGGAGTCAAACACAGCATAACACCTGAAGTGGCTTTCCTAGTACTAGTGTACGTGCTGAATGTAGTAGTATTAGGGAACGACTAGATGATGCTTCTAGGAAATGATATGTAAGCTGGGACTTGAGAGTTGCATGGGAATTCAGATAGACATGACTGACTTCCTGATAGAGCAAGAAGTTATGTTTGATATTACAGCTCTGTAGGGACAATGAGATTTGAAGGAATGTAGATAAGGAGTTTGGGATGATGTCAAGACGGCTATTCATGCAAGATCTGGTAAGCCCTAGTAAACAGGAGAGAGGAGCTATATGAGGTTGTTAAATGGGAATATGTATTTTAGAGATTATTCTGTCGAAGCTTGGAAAATTGATTGACAGGCTTCAATGATTAAATAGCCTTGCAAAACTGAATTATAAAACTTTCTATGAGAGAATCTTATACTGTATTTTAGGCATAGAAAGAAAGAGTATTCATTACATCATCATAGAGGGAGGAAATTGAGGTCTCAGAATTTAGGGACTTGGGCATAGTCTTAATTAAATATGTGGTAGAGGCACAAGAAATCCAACTTCTTATGTTTTTCAGTGATGACAAAGTTCCATTGCAAAATTCTAGACATAGAACTATATATGATAAAGTGCTGTAGGTTTTCATCATCTGTTTTTTAATATTCCCAAAGAAGTATGTTGTATTCTTATTTCATTTGCCATTACACTGAATATTAGTTTCAGTTTTTTAATTGTCAGAAAGTCATTGTCTATCATTTGTACATGTCCTGTTATTAGAACTGCAACGCTGATGGTGGAATATGGTTAACTTCCTCTTCAGTGATAAAAGAGCCAGTTTTCTTCACAGCTCTGCCATCACTAGTGTTTCCATTTTAAAATTTCTTGTAGTTTTATCTACAATAATAGTTCATATAGGTTATGGAGTAGAGGGGATGGAAAAATGAGGCCGTTGGGAAGGAGCCAACCAAAATAAGGTGTGCATGAAGAAGTTTGCCACCTGAGTGAACTATACAGCCAGGGGTACACAGCACATGTGATGTAAGAGAACTGGCTGGGACTGGGTGGGTGGGTCAAGGGAATGGGAGAAAGAAGGGCTGGGGGTAAAAGGAATGAAAACTAAGGATATATGAAGAACCCTTATGAGACCTTTGGAGTTTGTTAGCTATTTAAAAATATACGAAGGGGGCTTCTATTATATTTGAAACCTGTAATAAGCTTAACATTTTATGGGAATAAAACTTAGGTAAGAATCTAAATTTGGTCTTAAATCCATACTGTAGCCATTTATATTCCAAAAATTTCTTATGTATTTAAATACTCCAAAACCTTCTGAACCATTCTGTCTCTGCTGAGTGGAAATGATTGTTTAACATTAGTTCATTTTCACATGATTCTTAGTTCCTTTTTGGATTGTATTTTTTGTCGTACTAATTTTGTATTTATCCTCCCTCCCTCCCTCCCTCCCTCCCTCCCTCTTCCTTTCTTTCATTTTGTTTTTTGAGTCAGGGTTTTTCTGTGTAGCCTTGGTTGTTGTGGAACTTACTCTGTAGACCAGGCTGTTCTCAAACTCAGGCAGATCTATCTGCCTGCCTCTGTCTCCTAAGTGCTGGGATTAAAGGTGTGTACCACCACCACCCAGCTTCTCTTTTCTTACAATTAGGAAAACTATTTTAAAGTGCAGATTTCTTGGTTCTGTTTCTATAAAATTGAAGATTCTGTATTGTTATTCCTGCATGATGGTGCAGCTACTGTGTGATGGTCCAGTTTGTTTAGAACTTCTTAGTTTTCAAACAGTGAACAATTGTATCATTTTTTAGAAATGTTAGGAATGTGAGAAAAGTAGATGAAGCTTTTTTTATGTTAAAGGACTCGACTAGGCCTTTGAACTAGGATGTGATGGAGCTAGTGCTATTGCCTGTTAACTCAGAGTATGCCTCTTCCCATGTCTCCCCATGATAAATAAAAAGTAGAATAACGTATCATAAACACAGTGTTTTTGCTTTACGTCTAGTTCTAGGACTATGTTTGTTGTTAAGATCCAAAATTATAAAGAATCTTTAGTGAGACTACTTCAGCTAGAAATATGTGTGTTGACAAAGTGTCCCTTGAAGCTGGGCTCTTTGCTTAGGTTTCCTGCATCTGGAGTGAGCGAGTCTGCATGTGTGACTCTTGGCCCAGTGGTGTTAGTGTTTTCTGGGAACTTGATAGAAACACACACCACATATAGAGACCGAGAAACCTGCCGTTTTATATGTCACCCCAGTATTCTCACACTTCTGATAGCTTGAGAGACACTAAAACACTTTCAGTAATGTAGTTTTTCTGGGTTAATTCTCTGTTTTTCTTTCTTTCAAGTTAAGGCATTTTAAAGCTGGTTTATTTTTTCTAGAAGTGAAAATATTTTATGAAGTTGCTTTTCTATTTGTCCCTCAGTTTCCTTGATATTTCATGAAGATTGTACTGTTGTCACTGAAGTTGGGGCATTGTTTTGTCTTCTGTTGTTTGATGAAGTATCAAGAATGGATTCATGGTGAGATATAAGGATTTCTGTTTCTTTTTACCCGTAGTTGTTGAGTTCTTTTGACTTAAAAGCTTTCCATGCTGTACACATGTGTTATGCCTTTTGGTTTGAATAATTGGTATTTAAAAACCCATGGGTTCAAAAAGTCACTCTGAATTATATTTTTAGCATAACTAACATTAAAAAAATATAGAGATTTTTGTCCTTGATGCATTTGTAGTACATGTTTTCAACTTTGAGTACTTTCAAAAATATTATTTAAAAATAAAAAAATTATTTGGAGTGATAGTTTTTGATTAACCTGACTTTAAAAAGCATTGGTGGAGCTGGGCATGGTGGTGCATGCCTTTATTCCCATCACTTGGGAAGCAGAGCAGGCAGATCTGTGAGTCCAAGTCCAGCCTGATCTATAAAGCAAGTTCTAGGACATCTAGGACTGTTACACAGAGAAATGCTGTCTCAACCACACCTCCCTGCTCACCTCCCCTGTGCCCCACTAACTGGACTCTCTGAACATAGCAGACAATGAGGAGTACTGAGAACTCAAGAACAATGGCAATGGGTTTCTGATCCTACTGCACGTACTGGCTTTGTGGGAGCCTAGGCAGTTTGGATGCTCAACTTACTAGACCTGGATGGAGGTGGGGGTTCCTTGGACTTCCCACAGGGCAGGGAACCCTGATTGCTCTTCGGGCTGAGGGGGGGGGACTTAATTGGGGAGGGGGAGGGAAATGGGAGGCGGTGGCGGGGAAGAGACAGAAATCTTTAATAAATAAATAAATTAAAAAAAGAGAACTCTATAGTTATGTCTTCTAGCAATGTATTTTACTGTACTTTGACAATAAAATTGTAACATTTTCATAGCAAAAAATAAATAAATAAAAATAAAAAAGAGGAAGCATCAGTGGGAGGGGCCACAGAGTTCACCTGCTAGTATGTCCACTCTGTTATTTGAGCCCTTATCATATGAAACTGCAAAACCAAAAATTTACTCTCAGTTCAGGTGGTGGCAAACACTTGGCTCCACTGAATTAATTAGACTCTCAGAGGCGCTGCCCAAGGATGGGTGGGTTGTACTGCATAGGCTCCTTTTGCCCTTTTCTCCTTTACAGGTCTATTGATCCTTCTAATAAACCTTCTGTGCCATCAGCCTTCAGTTTGCCTGCTTCAGTCTTTAGAAGGTAAGCGATTGGTCTTATTTTCATGAATGGTAAACTATTGTTACACAAGGGGAAGTTGCTGTCTATATGTTTTTTATTTACACTTTTCATTAGCATTTGTCATTTGATTTGTAATACTTTCATACTTTCTTCATCGTGGTTCTTTGGAGGGTCAATGAGAGCAACTTTTTTGTCATCGGCTTTTTATTTCAGTCTCCTGCAAATTTATAGGAAAGCTCAAAGAACCGCAGTGCCTTCCCTCCAGCTGTGGCTCATCACTGCTAGTATTGATAGCAGTTGCTACATGCTCTCTCTCATTCTCTACATATAATCTGTGTTTTCAACCATTCGAAAATACGCTTTAGAAATCTTTTTACTGTAGTCATTGTTCCTGACTTTAAGGAGCACTGGCTATCTCTGCCATAATCCCAATATATACACTGTAGCTAGTCATCAAGAAAGAGTAACGAAGGACTTTGGAATGTGGAGGAGAGTAAAAAATAATTAAAATATTATAAAAATTGATAATTTAACATGATTAAAAATTATGGGAGTCACAAAACTAGACTTTATTTCTGGTTTATTATTTGAGTCCTGTTTAAAAAATTAAAGTTTGCAATTATTTAAAATTTTTTTCCTAGGTATCATCTGCCAGTCCATGTGATCGGCCACCATGCTGTGAGTCCTTATTCAATAGTTTTGCCATTATCTACTGAGTATTTGGCCTTGAAGCCTGTGTCAGACATGCTAAGAATAGCTTGGAACCTGGCATGGTATCATGGGAGTGATAATCTGTTGAAACACATGATCTCTGAAGCTAAAATTCAAGAGTAAGTAGTTATATTAAGATAAACTACATGCAATTAATTAGGCTTCACCTTTTCTGTAATTTAAAAGATTATTTTTACTTGATATAATCAACTGATTCTAGCATGATTATATTTTCACTTTGTTTTAGATCTATGCCTATTAAAAATATATCAAACCATGTAGGCTAGAAAGGATTTTATTCTGTGCTTTCTTGGAAACTGTATAGTGCTTATTCAGTTAATAGTTGAAGTTAAAAGTGCGGTGACATTAGAGTAATGCTCAATAAGTGTACCTGAGAGTGTTCCTACTTCTAGGTGTTGTAATCGTTCCACATGAGCATACTGTATTAGTGTGTCCTTGGTAAAGAGGAAAACGTCAGTGTTCAACTATGACACTGATGGATTTATATGTTAATTTTCTTTTAGCCTTTTAACTATAAGTTAACCTTTAATGAAAAGCAGATGGAGGCAAAAATAGTTTTGAGAGAGGTTTAGGGTAGAAATCAACCTGGGCTTATGTTGTTCTTTTCTCTTTTTTCTTTTCTCTTTTTTTGCCTAGATTTTTAGGTACACTGCAGCTGGCCCCAGAAGATATCCTTACACTGAAGATCACATACACAGCTAGTGGACTGCAAGAATGCCTTCAGTCCATTGTTCAGGCTGGAGGCCACAGGGATGTGAGGGCTGCTGTCACCAGGATGAGTTTTTATCTTTTGAATGACAAACTGTCTATGAAGGATGACATTGGGTCATGTGGTGTTACGTTAAAATCCTTGGCTTGGCACACAGTGCTCAACAGGTTAGTGTAAGTTTAATGTTGCCAGTTTAAAAGGTAAAACTAATCTGAATTGTGTTTAGGATCATCTTCAAGTCTTTGATGAGAAGAGTGTGTATTTGTACAGTTGTTATCATGAGAGAAATGCTTTTTATAGAAAGAAAAACTCTCTGTACCTCTCTCCACTCTTTGGCAATCTAGTTATAGTTAATATGACACATTCCCAGTGAAAATGAGGGGATTAAATTGAAAAGGAACCTATAATACCTGGTACAGGACCAAAAGAAATAAGAAAAGTTGGTTACAATGCTCATTAAAGTTACTTTATCTGAAGGAAAAAAAAAAAGAAAGAAAAACTCTAGGATAGTTTGTTATGTGTGATAAATAATAACAGAAGAGAGAAACTTGACCCTGACTTGACATTCATGGATTATTTATTAACCTACCTTAGAAAATTTTATCTCACAAATGTAAATAATAAGGATACCACATGGATGAATCATAATGAATGTTTGTTCTTGTCCGTCCATATTGTAAATAAGTTGAGATAGTTAGTGTATTGACAAATAGGTTTGCTACACCTGCTACTGGTTGTTTTGTTTTGCTTAGATTTTCTTCTCAAATAAATGATTTCATTTTTCTTTTTGATCAAATTTTTTAAAGTTAATGGCCATGTGACTGTCTTTTGAGAGTTACTAAAAGATTCTATATAAATTTCAGATGTTGAACTGGTAGCAGATGACTACATTTGAAACAAGACTGAGAAGCCCTCCCTGCAAGCAGTTTTTTTATTTCATTGTGCACATGAGTAGTGTAAATGTGTAATTTTCTTAATAGACACAGTGTATCATTTTCAAAATAATAGGTCATATGAGTTTGTAAATTTGAACTTCTCTAGTTCATTGTTTAGGGTTGTAATAATAACTAAGCCTCTCCAGTGGTATGCCAAACCAGCTAGTGAGATAGCTTTGCTGAATGGTTGATGGCTTGGTTTATGGTATTTTCAAATTAGTTATATGAAAAAAATAACTAAATGAACTATAATTTCATATTGTTAATATATGAATTAAATTATATGAAAAGTAAAAGTAACAAATGTGAAAAATGTCACTTTTTAATTGCTTTACATTTTGCTGTTGTCTCTGCTCTTGTGGTTATTTATAATGGATCTTTTATGGAAGCATTTTTGTATCATGTGCTACACGGTACAACTTTTCACAGCCTCTTACAGTGGGGATAGTATAGTAGGAAAACTGATGAACAAAGCACTTTTGTACTCTGTTTTGTCAGACTACTCCTTTTACATACACCAACTAAAGAATATATAAACTTTGCAGTTTATAAATTTGGTATATTCTAATTGTCAGAAAATTAAATGACAAAGGCATTAATATATCTTGGCTTCATTGTAGACAGTAGATTTTCTTTTGTGCGTTAAAACTGTACATGTATTTTATATCACACTGAAGCAGAAGCTCTCTAATGTAGCAATGGAAGCCTCTAGTATAGTTAAATTGTACAGTAACAGTAACTATATGTGAGTGTCACATTTTTATGATGATATTTTCCCCTACACGGGCAGGATGGTGTGCTATATCCGTGCATTCAACAAACTGTGGATTGAAATACTAAAAATAAGTGCTGCTCTTGGAAGGGACCGGAGCTCATTACCAGCATCCACATTGTATGGTTTAGAATTGCATATAATTTTAGTGTATGGAGATATCATTCCCTTATCAGTCTTACTGGTCACCTGTACACCATTGTGCACATGCAAACATATAAATAAACAGTTCCTCTAAAGGAAGCATCTGTGATGAAAAGATGTTTTTCTATCCTGCTGTTTCCTAAACAATACATTGCAACAACTGCATGTCTGCATAATAATTACATAGTGTTGGGTAGTCAAAATAATGTGGAGGTAATTTAATGCTCATGGGAGGTTATCCTCAGGTTTTTTGTAAATACAAAGCAGTGCTACAGAAAGGACTTGAGCAATTGCAGATTTTGGTATTAGGAGTCTAATGCAGACTGGGGAGTGTCAGAGTCCACAGAGAAGAATTTTGTCTTGCCATGTTCCCGGTGAGTTCCCTTCTTATTCTTTGTTAAGTAGCCATGCAATCAGTGTGAGCCTTTTAAAGAATGACTGTTCCATTTTTGGACTTTGACCTTAAGCTCTTGTTTTGAATTGTTACTTTGTAATTATACCTACCAGTATGTCCTTTAAACTTACTCAGAATTAATTCTAACTGTATTTGCATGTGACATCTCTCCAGTTATTCAAATACAATTTCTTCTCTAATTTTTATCCTCATTTGCTCTCAGTGTTATTTAGATTTTTTTGTTCATTCTTCCATGATATGATGGCTTTTAAAAGGAAAGTAGTGATGTTTAAAGGAGTAAACAAAGAATAAAGAATGTTATCTTTTTTCCCCCTGGCGTATTTAGCAAACCTTTGTTTACCTACTAGGTACTAAGCTTTTTTAGGAAATTTTATTGTAAGTAAAACAAACATGTCCCCTGCTGTCGTGGAACTCTCGGGAAAGGCAGCAGATAGTGTTGCCAAGGTAGGACTGCTCCCAAGGGGGAGACTGGATGAAAGAGTTTCTAATCTCAACAGCAGGGGACAAGTGTTTCATGGGAAGAAGCTAAAGTTAGGAAATAATAGTGTTAAGCAGGTAGAAAGAGGACAGATGCCAGGCAAAGGGATGAAGGCCTCCCATTAGGAAAGAGTATCTTTGAACATCAGAAAGACGGAAATCTCATGTGGCCTTGAGGGATATGGGAGCTGATACAGTTTTATGATTTTGTTGGATATCATGGATGATGTTTTGAAATTTTTATGACTTTGACATTTTATTTTATTAGAGTCATTTCTTCATGCTGTCTTTTAAAAAAATAGTTTTCTAATCTGTATTCCTTTAAACCAAGGTTTGGTGTTTTTGTTTTTCTTTTTTTTCAACTGAATACCATCTTCTCAAAGTAGACATTGTCGATGAAAATGTGTGTAGCAATCACCGTATTACAGCAAATATGCATAACTAGCTTTGTCATGGTGTTGGACTGCTTACATTGGCATTTATGTTCTAATGTAGTAGTCACATGATCCTGAAAAATTACCTAACCATATCTTTGCCTGAATTTTCTCATTTTAAAAATGGAGCTCTGGAGGTTTTGGAAACAGGTTTTTTTAAAACTGTGGCCAAAGGCCAGTGCATAGTGGATGCTGTGTGACACACTTCTTACTATTTTACACTCTTGATAAAGCTCCTGTGGGTGTTTTTAAATAAGCTATTACCAGTGTTGCCGAATCTCACTTCTCTTCCCAATCACCTTTTTAAAAATGATTTTCCAAGCTTTTTTCTCCCCTACAAAAGAATTTTATTGTCTAACAACCTTCTAACAATCTTTCACCAGTGTTTGTTTAAGAATCTCAGAATGTTGCTTTGGTGTCTGTTACTCTGAATTCAGAGATTCTTCTAAGCCTTCTTTCAGGCTGTTGCAAAAATCTATAACTTCTTTGAAAGGGGTGTGTGTGTGTGTGTGTGTGTGTGTGTGTGTGTGTGCGCGCGCGCGCGCGCGTCCGTCCCTCCCTCCCTCCCTCCCTCCCTCCCTCCCTTCCTTTGCTACCTTGATCTTACTAATCAGTCAGATGTGGATTTGAAATCGTAATTCTTTTTTGGGGGGGGGGTGGAATTTGAGACAGGGTTTCTCTGTGTAACAGGGTCTAGCTGTTCTAGAACTAGGTTGCCTAGGCTGGGCTGGCCTTGAACTCACAGAGATCCACCTTCCTTTGCCTCTGATTCCTAGTGCTGCAATTAAAGGCCTGCCCCACCACCACCCAGGAAAATCTTAGTCTTATCAGAGAAGCCTGACACTGCCAGTTTGAAAATGAGAAGTGGAGGGCATCCCCCTTGGCACTTTTCCTTAAGTTTCTATTTTAATTTTGTAAGGACTGGGTAAACCTGGAGTTCCATACATGGGAGGCAAATGCTTTACCACTGAGCATCAGCTCCAGTGGAGTATGCATTTTTTCCCTTAGCGACTCACTTTTCACTTCATTTGCTTTCATCACTACCTTTATCATGTTTTCTCTACCATGGCTGAAGTTTCGGGGGTCGATGGCTTTCCTTCATCTGTGCATCTCCCAGTACCCTATATAAGCATCTAGAGTTCTATCTTAGAAAATATGTGCTTGTGTTGACTATACATATCTGATAAACAGTGATGACGTGTACTTTACGAAGAGCTAGAAATCATAATTATTCTCTTTTTCTAAAATACAGGTTTTTACAAGTACCTCCTGCTTGCACTGAAGATGAGAAACTGCTGATAGATATTATACATTTTTTGAATAAGTTAATAAAGGAACAAAGAAAAAATCCATCAATAGGACTTTTACACTGGATTCTAGAGTTACTTCTTAGGCATGTAAGTATGTTCAAAGAATTTAAATTTTTGGATTGGGAAGGAACTTACTTGAAGAAACTACTTATATTGGAAAGGATAGTGTTTTTATAACATGTGCTTAGTAAAATACTTCTTACCTAGTGTTGAATGCTTAGTGGAATATGACCTTTGAGATATCATTGACTCTGGTTTATAATGGACATTTCATAGGATGAAACAGCTTGCATCTTGGTTTTTAATAAATCCAGTTCTGTTTTTGAGATTTTTTGGTTATATTTTAATATTTTAATTTTTTAATGTTAGTATATTTTTAAAAGTTTTTATATATTTTTTGGGAATTTCAGACTATATATTTTTTTTAAAAAACTTTATTTAACTTCATTTCATGCACATTGGTATAACGATGTCAGATTCTCTTGAACTGGAGCTACAGACAGCTGTGAGCTGCCATGTGGGTGCTGGGAATTGAACCCGGGTCCTCTGGAGGAGCAGTCAGTGCTCTTAACCACTGAGCCATCTCTTCAGCCCCCCTCAGACTATATTTTTATTATGTTTTCTCTGTCCCTTAACCACTCCCAGATTGTCCCTCACCTCCATACCCACCTAACTTCATATTCTTTCTTCTAAAAAACACTAAAACCAAAATAAACAATGAAAAGAACAAGCATGTGTATGAATGTGCATGTGAGTGAAATTTTTGGGATGGCTTATGTAAGCTATCAGATCATCAGCAAATAGTGAGAGTTTGATTTCTTCTTTTCTGATTTGTATCTCCTTGATTTCCTTTTGTTGTCTTATTGCTCTAGCGAGAATCTAAAGTACTATATCGAATAGGTATGGAGAGAGTGGACAACCGTGTCTTGTTTCCATTTTCAGTGGGATTGTTTTGAGTTTCTCTCCATTTAGTTTGATGTTGACTGTTGACTTGCTCTTAATTGCCTTTATTATGTTTAGGTATGTTCCTTGTATCCCTGCTCTCTCCAAGACCTTTAAATGATTACTTTTCTTATAGCTCCTCCCAGAACTTTGTCAGCAGGGATGAAACTTTTAGTTGAACTAACTAGCTCTGTTTCTTTATATTCTATGGCATAAACATTTGGTGTTTTAAGCAACAGTGTGTTGCTTTTAAGTTTTTGAGTGTAAAGAAAAATAGCAAAATGCCAAAAGTCAGTGTTCTGTTGCTGTGAAGAGATATCATTACCATGGCAACTCTTATGAAAGAAAACATTCAATTGGGGCTGGCTTACAGTTTTAGAGATTTTGTCCATTATTAGTATGCAGGGATCATAGTGAGATTCAGGCAGACATCATGGTGCTGATAGTTTTACATCCAAATTCACAAGGAGCAGTACAAGAGAGTGATGACTGGCTTGAGCTTTTGACACCTCAAAGGCCACTCTAGTGACACACTTCCTCTGAGTAGGTCACAACTACTCCATGAGGCCACACCTCCTAATCCCTCTCAAGTAGTTCCGCTCCCTGATGACTAAGTTATCAAATACATGCATCTGTGGAGACATTCTTAATATTGGCATGGCAATCAGCAATTTCTGTTTAATTTTTACTTGTACATCAGTATAAATGTTTCCTGTTTGCACAGACAACTTAGAATCTTAATATGAATAGGTTCTTCACTTTCTAAGTATTTATGGAAGTCACTTGTCATATTAAGTGTGAGTCACCCTTTGGGCTATGATACTATAGAAAATATATTGATTTATTAACATAACTTAATTGTATGCCCTGATTCTTTTATTCATATGAGAAAATCTGATTTGTCATCTTTGTTTTAGGTAATTTGAATTGTTTCATGGGTATTTTTTTCTCAAGATAAAATAAAGAGCTTGAAAAAAAGCATTGCTTACATATAAAGCATAATAATACAAGTTAGAAGAAGGCAAACCTTCAGGTCTTTCCCAAAGTTTCCCCTGATATTATTTTTAGACATAACTATCTGAATGACATAGTATCAACATACTTTGTAATATAAATGATTTGAAGTTTTTTTTCACTTTATTTCTTTTTATTAGATGCAATACAGGCATTTTTAGTTGAGTTCTTTTAATGAATTTAGTAAGAGCAGTAGCTACATTTAGATTTGATCAGTTTGTATTTTATTATATGCACTAGTTATGTGACACAATGCTAAGAATGGAGTATTAACTAGATCTGGAGTGTGATGCCTCTTGCTCCGCATTCAAAGGATATACCTTCTTTTTCTATCGGTTACCTATTTGTATGATAGATGTGAAAACTAATACAGTTTCTCAGAAAGTTAAATGGAATCTTGTCTTTTCCCTCTTTGTCATGGTCTTTGCAACACCAAAGAGATTAATGTATGTCCAGCCATGCTGCTGTCTAGCATCTTATAATGTTTTCTGATCTCAGTATTGTTAGAAATAATCCCCTTAATATCTTCAATGATAGGTTTTTAGTTGATAAACAGGACAAGTTTTGCAAAGTGAAAATTTGATTCACTTCTTAACCTATCATATTGCCAAATACTATAGCACAAATAATTCTCAACATCTCAACAGGGACATATATTGTAGGATTTTTCAGGTCCTACATAGTCATATTGATAAGTACCCTCCACCACCACCCCTGGATTATATGGAAAATTCAAACTTATTACAGTGATTTGTCTTAGTAACTTCTTGGCTTACAGTTTTTATTTTTTTTAATTTTGTCTAATTTAAGCATGGTCTATTAATACTGGTCAGGACGATGGGCATGGGCCAGGTACATACCCAGGGTTCCCTGAGAATAGCACTGAATTAGACAAGTCAGGTACTCATAAAAGCCAAACCCACAAGGCTACATACTTCCAGCTTTTGTCCAATCAGGGGCAAGCACACACCCTGACAAACTTCCTGCCTACATATTTCCCACCTATGTGTGATCAAGCACATCCTGTGCTGGGGCAACAACCTTGTTCACCAAAATGAAAATGTGTGGCTTGTTATCTTACATTCTTACATAAACTACAACCCCATGCTTTCCAGGAAGTTATCTGTCCTTGGTCAAGACGGGCTTACAGGTTAACATTAGCCCTCACAGTGTGCCTTTTTTTTTTTTTTTACAGTTTTTATATGAGACATAATCAGAGGTGGGCACACTCTTTGTTTGCCATTAAGGAAAACTGTAAATTAGTGAGTATCCATACAGAGTTATAAGTCATGGTTGAGGAACAGTCAGCCATCAAAACAAGTTGTAAAGAAAGATGGTGATCAGTAAGTAAGGGCAATGTTTGGATAGTGGCCTTTCACTTAGTGTCAGTTTTGTGTAAAACACATTATAATTCGATTTCTATTTCTAGTCACAGAGATAAAGAGGATGGTTGGAGCTAAGTGCTCTTCCCTTCCAGATTTCACTGGTTTGATTTTGTTCTCATTTGTTCCCCTCAATTCTTTGTAATGGATCCATTTTCTTGTTGACATAATGCATTAAGACCATGTTGAATTTAGAATGTCTTTATGAATGCAGTTAAAGCTTAGGTCTGCCAGTTTTACTGGTTGGATATTAACACACCAACAAAAAACTAATAGGAAGCAACACATATCAATCAGAGAATAAGCATATTTTAAAATGTTTATGTTTTTAGAATCCAAGCCCACTATTAGACCTGCTGGTTCTGACAGAGACACAGGCACAAGAAGAAACAGATCACGTCCGGGCTGCAGTCAGACAGCAGCTGCAGAAAGAATTGATTGCTCTTCTCAGTTCCTTGTTGCTGGTTTTCATGACAGTCACGGACAGGTACCATTTGTGTTCTTTGCCATTTGGTTTCATTTATATAAAACAAACATTTCTTCTATTTCTAAGACTTCTTAGACTCTGTATTCTTTAAATTAAGAGGTATTCATCAGATAGGCTTAATCTGTTTGTGTTTCCGGTAGAGCCTGGTTGTAATTTCTTGATCTTCTTTAATATACTAGACATGAATGCATATGTGTTAGAGGAAAAATGAAATTATTTTCCTTTGTTCTCATACCATGGTCAACATAGAGGACTTTTGACTCTTAGAAGTTGCTTTTCTCCTTAGCAGGAAACAAATAGTTCTTTACCAGTGAATAACACTTGGTTTTGTCTAATTTAGTTTAATATGTCACAGTCTACCTGGAAATTCCATAAGTCTCATAGGTTTAAAGCTTAGTCTTAAGAATGTCCTTTTCACTCTTACCTGGTCTCTTTAGTTTTTGAGGATTGGTATTTTCCTGCAATTTAGAGAGAGAAAGAGAGAGAGAGAGAGAGAGAGAGAGATTCCATTGAATGACCAAAACCCACCCACCCCACCTCTTGGAAATGTGGGCGTTGTATTCTTAAATTTACTATCTGCTATCTGGGGAAAACAGTATCTTTAGGGGATCCTAAAAGGAAACATTTGGGTTATTTGTAAGCCCTGGACTAGGTAGCTGTATCATTTTTTTTGTCTAGTTTGTGGGTAATGGGAAAGTGCAGGACTTGTCTCAAGTCCTGGCTAAGGTAGTCTGTTAGGCTGGAGAATCTCAGCTAACCACCTTGAAATTATTCTGAGCAGTTTGTAATCCAAAGCCGGTTTTAAGTGGTGCTATCAGCTGAATGGCATCATTATGAACCAGGTGGAATTGTTAAACATTATTTATATCAAAACAAAAAGTTTGAATTTTGATAGACATATATTCAAAGTAAAGCACCGTAAAGATGAAAATCTGTATGGGGAGTAGTAGAATTTTGAAAACAGAGTTTTGATAACCTTAGTCCCTAGATTTTTATTTTCCTTCTGTCCTGTACCAGGTGGCTATCCTGATGTGAGACAGAAACTCTTGAATTTTTCTTTTTTTTTTTTTTAACTTTTTTTTTTATTGAGAAAAGGAGAAAAAGAAAAAAAAAAACAAGTTTCCACCTCCTCCCAGCCTCCCATTTCCCTCCCCATCCTCCCACCCTTCTCCCCGTCCTCCCACCCTTCTCCCCCTCCCCCCCACTCTTCTCCCCCTCCCTCTCCAGTCCAAAGAGCAGTCAGGGTTTTCTGCCCTGTGGTAAGTCCTAGGTCCTCCCCACTCCGTCCATATCTAGGAAGGTGAACATCCAAACTGGCTAGGCTCCCACAAAGCCAGCACATTACGTAGGATCAAAACCCCGTGCCATTGTCCTTGGCTTCTCATCAGCCCTCATTGTTCGCCATGTTCAGAGAGTCCAGTTTTATCCCATGCTTTTTCAATCACAGTCCAGCTGGCCTTGGTGAGCTCCCAATAGATCAGCTCCACTGTCTCAGTGGGTGGGTGCACCCCTCGTGGTCCTGACTTCTTTGCTCATGTTCTCCCTCCTTCTGCTCCTCATTGGGACCTTGGGAGCTCAGTCCAGTGCTCCAGTGTGGGTCTCTGTCTCTATCTCCATCCATCACCAGATGAAGGTTCTCACTCAGGATAGTGTTTTCTATTTCCATCCATTTGCATGCAAAATTCGAGAAGTCATTGTTTTTTACCGCAGCGTAGTACTCTAATGTGTAGATATTCCACACTTTCTTCATCCATTCTTCCATTGAAGGGCATCTAGGTTGTTTCCAGGTTCTGGCTATTACAAATAATACTGCTATGAACATAGTTGAACACATTGCTGGTGGGAATGCAATCTTGTGCAACCACTTTGGAAATCTGTGTTTTGGTTTCTCAGGAAATTCGGGATCAACCTACCCCTGGACCCTGCAATACCACTCCTGGGAATATACCCAAGAGATGCCATATAATATGACAGGAGCATTTGTTCAACTATGTTCATAGCAGTATTATTTGAGTTTTTCTTTTAACAACATGATTGGATTTAGAAAAGAAGATAGCCACAGTTCAACTTTAAAGCCAGCTTTGATTTTTAAGTGAGTTAGGACTAACATTATATTGAGAAGTAAGGAGATATGTATATTTAGGTAGTGAGATTTTTACCCTGCAGAGAATGTTGGTATCATAGGTCAGATTTTCCCCCGCTTTGGCTTGGTGATTCTTTCTGGTTAGCTCTCTTTTCTCTTTAGGCATCTAGATGTCCATGGTCTCTTTAGTTTTTGAAGATAGGTATTTTCCTGCAAAGACAAGAACAGAAAACTGCCCCAACCCTTATGAGATTTTCTTACAGCTTGTAGGATTGTCACCTCTTTGTATGAGCTGCCATTTTTCTATATCCAGAAGTTTCTCCTTTTCGAGCCGAATCTTGATTAATTTTGATGGTATCCTTAACTTTTATTCTGTGGAAACAAGAGAAAAACCTCTTCCCTAGCATAGCACATCTTCTGGTTTCCTTTCTGAGGTCAATACATCCTTGAAGTATACCAGCTGTGTTAATTCAGAACATTTTTCTATTGTCCAATATCTCTCTGCAGCTGTTGTTCCTTTCTCATTAGCCTTAAGGAAATTCAAGATTAATAAAGCATTGTGCCATCTATTTCTGGTGGTATTTATCATCCCTTTCTGTTTATTTAACATATCCTTTAGAGTAATATTGAAAAAATTTTAGGCTTCATTTAGTAATTTGTTATATAAGGTTTTAAATCTAGGATTATATTTCTGAATGCATGCCTTGGCACTTAATTTTATGAATTTGTTCTTTAGTAGAAAATGTTCTATTTATGACAGTTTTGCTTATATGTTTAGATTTTGGGGGGAAAAGGTGAATTTTAACTAAATGAAAATACTTTTATGACAGTGATTTAAGTGCAATATTAATATATGCAAGTTAAATTCATGAAATGTGTATTTTTAAATTTTGGCTTTCTAGGGTGGCAGTGCTAATATCTACTTACATATTATTTTCAGCATGCTTGTTATTTTATTTCTCCTGCCTTACCTTTGTTGATACCTTTTCTATGAGTCCTTTGAAAAATCTTAATTTCTCAAGGAATATTTTCTACTGTCTTGCCTAATTCATACATTTCTAATGTAGTGCACCATCAGAAACCTCAGCAGCCAAGACAGCACCCTGCCCCTGACTGTGGTTTTCCTCCTTTTCTATGACTAGGAAATGCTTGGAACTTTTTTACGTCTTCCAAACCCAGCTGTCTCTGAAGCTGCTCCAGTGCCTCCGAGTTACAGATGCTCCTCATTTCTATGGCTTGCCTGCCTTGGAACGGACCTTAGGGGGGATGGCTCACCTCACTGCTGTCCCTGGGTGGAGTGCACACTCTCCTCTCTCAAAGCCACTTGAGATTTGTGGGAAGTACTTGTCTGGCCTCCTGGAGGTAAGTTAGAATGGCAGCTCTAGCACCTAGATACTGTTTATTGATCATTTTTCTTATTTCCATGTCAGGAACAAATGCAGTTTATATTGTTATATTTAGGATAGATTATAGTACAGTAAATGTGTAACTTATAATGGTAAAATGTTTTAATATTTTTAAACAAATGTGAGCTTATTTATGCATATTTTCATTTTGAAGAAAAACTAAGAATTATCCTAAGTCTCTTTATGGAAGCGATTTGTTTTTTCACTTATTTCATTTAGCTTGCTAACGTTTTGTTTTTCACTTTCTCTGGGTGTTGGGGCAGGATGGGGTGGGGGTCACGCATGCCACAGCACAGGTGTGACCATCGGGAACTTAGAGCAGTCCTTTCTTTCCTGGGTTCACCAAGCTTGGTAGCAATCACCTTTACCTTCTAAACCATCTAACCAGTCCTGCTTAAAATGTGTAAATTGTGAAATATAATATATAACTGGAAAATACACAAAATTAAACAACTGTCCCAGTGAGTTAATACATAATTAAAACCCACTTGATTGCCCTCAAGTCTCCCAATATAACCTAGCTGACAATTCTGGCAACATCAAGCATGTTCATTTTGGAAACCTTCCCCAAAGGCTTTTGGTTCTTTGTACTCTTTTTTCTCTTCTTCTTCATTCTTGATAGTTTCACTATGTAACTCATGTCTGTGTACAAAATATTTTCTGAACTTTTTAATGTGAAAATGGAACCATTTGTTTGGATTGGTTTCTTTCAACAATATTCTTAGGACATTTATTCATTTGGTTGCTTGTAGGCGGGGGTTTGAAATTTTTTATCATAATCTACATACTACAACAATGAATTACATTTAGTGTTTTGATGTTTGTGTTGCTGTGAGCATTATTGCCTTGTGGTGAAAATGAGGATGTTATATACATATATTTAAAAATTTTTTTCTCATTTATATTGATTTATGAAAATTTAATTTTTATTTATTCACTCTCTGTACTCATCTACCTTGTTTCCAGTTTCTAATCTAATGGTTTTAATTCTTCACTTATTGATAGATTTTGTTTATGAAATTATTCAGGCCTGGATTGTTCTATTTGGGAAGATTATGTTGATTTGACTTTTTAGTAGATCTATAATTATGTAATTAGAATTTTTTATGTTTGTATTAGCATATTTTTTCAGAATTAAAATTTTTCATCTAAGTTTTCAAAATCATATCTATTATTCATTTCTTAATTATCTGCTGCATCTATAGTTCCTGCCATTCAGACATAAATTATACTTTCTCAGCCGGGCGGTGGTAGCGCACGCCTTTAATCCCAGCACTTGGGAGGCAGAGGCAGGCGGATCTCTGTGAGTTCGAGGCCAGCCTGGTCTAGAAGAGCTAGTTCCAGGACAGGAACCAAAAAGCTACAGAGAAACCCTGTCTCGAAAATAAAAATAAATAAATAAATTATACTTTCTCCATTTTTTTAAAGATTCATTTATTTATTATGTCTGCAGTGTTCTGTCTACATTATGCCTGCAGGTCAGAAGAGGACACCAGTTCTCATTATAGATGTTGTGAGCCACCATGTGGTTGCTGGGAACTGAACTCAGGACCTCTGGAAGAGCAGCCAGTGCTCTTAACCTCTGAGACATCTCTCCAGCCCTCTCCAGTTTTTATACATTATCTCACCAGTGGTAATGTTTGTTAGTGTTATAAAGGAAGGAACCATCATCTTCTCTGATCTTTTCTGTGGTACTGGTAGTCTTGCATGTGTGCACATGTCCAGTTGACAGACTTCTTAGCAGAATTTTCTGAGATTATTCTGGAATTTGGAAGCCTAAAAAGAGTCTTCATGGAACTGTCAGGAGTGGATTCTTATGCACTTTCACTATTAGAAGTTGGCTATGTACTTCTAAGATTATTGTGTTTTTTTAATACCTAGATATATTTTCTTTTATTTTTATGCTTTCAATCTTTTTATTGTTTAGGATTTTATACAGTGTATTTTGATCCTGTTTGCTCAGTCCCCAAACTTCCTCCCACTCCTTCTCTACCCATCCAACTTTTTGCCCTCATTTTTTAAACCAGAGTGTTAAAAACCCATATCTATGTTAAGAATTTTGATAATCTTATATTTTGAGTGTTATTTCTGTTCTCTCTCTCTCTCTCTTTTTTTTTTTTAGATTTTCTGTTAGATTTGGCTGTTCACTCAGAAAACTTTTCAGTGCCTATCTTTTGTGGATAGCAATCAGTACATAGAGTTTAAGGTTTAACTTGCTTCCTTCCGTCCTTTAATAAGCCTTCTTTTCCTCATAGCTATGTGACAAATATTGTTTGCTGGTCTATTACCATTTACCTATAGGAGCTTAATATACCATTATTATTCAACATATAATCCTTGTTTTTTATTTTTACTCTTCAGTGGCTATTTAAATGCTTAGCACAGTGATTGTTATCTACAGTTTGTTTTTCCCTATAACTATCTTCTATTTTTAAAGAAAGACTTGAACGTGCTAAAAATAATTTCAGAAGTAGTATAAAATTCAGTACAAATTTACTGTAGCCTCCTTAATAAAATACAGTGTTTCTTAAATACACATACATACCAAAAGGATATAGTAGAATCTTTCTCTTTAATTACTCCATGCTATAAAGTGTTTACTATCAGAAATATATGATAATTTCATACAAGTGTATTAGCTAAATAATCGGGTTCTGTTTGGGGAACAATACATGATCCATACAGAAATTCTCTGAAACAATTGGCACATATTTGAGAGTGTTTTCTAAGTCAAACATCAGGACTTTCCTGATTCAGTTGCTAAGTTAAGAGTGTTTCTTCACAAGAGAAATGCTACCGTGTTGTTCCTGTTGGAGAAGTGTCAGAGCTCTCTGCTGTGTGGAGAAGAAACAAATGAGGACCAGTGTTTGAAGTAATAAGTAAGATCACTAAGAAGTAAAGAAACTTTCTATTTGAATTTAGTAAAGTTTAGCATAACCCTGGTAGTCAGAGAGCTTTGTAGAACTAGTAATTTTGCATATACTTTTTAACTACATTTTTAAAAAATTTTGATTAAAAATGCTACAGCACTTAGAAATACTATATTTATATTGTAAATTTAAAAAATGTTTGGTAAGATACTAAATAAATATTCTTCAAACAAATCCCAAAGTTGAAAACATTTAAAACATTTTTTAGCTATGGTAAAATGTGCTACTGTAGTTACTGTTTAATTAATAGGACTGTTACAAATTTATGTGGCTAATATTTGATTAGCTAAGTTATGAGAAAGATACTCGCTGTTATACACCCTTAAGTGTTAAACCACCATAAAATTCCTTTCTAGGTCATTACTTCGTTTTATGTGGAACGTGGAGGAAATGCTATGTCCTTTATGGGCAAAGGTGTTACGAAGAGCACAGTTCTTTGCTTACTTCATTTGTCCCATGAGATGATGTCCCAGGCACCAGGCTCGGTAAGAAAAACACAAGCTGTCATCATCTGAACTATTGCTTGATGGACTATGTCTAATACATTTCAAGCCTCTGAGCTTGCCACGTGACAATATTATTTTTGACTTGTAAGTAATACAACAAGAATTATTTGCTTCGGGGTGGGTGCTGGAGAGATGACTCAGTGGTGAAGAGTGCTAGCTGCCCTTCCAGGGGACCTGAGTTTGTTCTCAGCACCCACAATGAGTGACTCACAGCCACATATAATTGCAGTTCCAGGGGATACGGGGGTCTTGTCTGCAGGTGTTGTGGGAGCTGCAGGCCTGCTTTTTGTTCCGCGCCACGTTGGGTGCCAAATGAATGCAGACAGATTGTAAAAATATATACAGCTTTAATGGGGAAATAGACTTACAGAACCAGCGGAGACCAGGAAAGCAGAAGCGAGGGCTGCAAGCGTGCTCGCCAGATTTATAGGTAAACATTAGCCCGAGGCAAACACGCCCCCTAAGGGGCTGGACTTATCCCTACATCCAGGCACCTGCACACATGTGTCATACACACACAAAGGATGAAAGTAAAATCTTTAAGACAATGATTATTTAGGGTTATAACATTTCTTGAAAGTTACATGTGTCTCAATTTATTTAAAAATTAATTTTGGCTGAAATCATTAATTAGAAAACGCCTTTTTTGTTTTGTTTTGTTTCTTTTGTTTTTGGCTAAGTCACGGGAGAAAAGGCTCTGTTGAAAAATTGTTTTAAGGAAAGCCAAGATTTTTTTTTGCTTTATTTTGGCCAAAAATATATTCTTACATTTTGATCTTCAAAATTTTAGTTAAAATAAGTTCTCCAAACTTACTTGAAGTACTCTGTCCTTGGTTTTCATTCTAGGAGTGGATGCCACTTTGGTTTTTGCCTTTGGGTAGTCACAGTGAAGAAGATGCTCCTACTCAGCAGGGGTTGGCCTGGCTAATTCCCTTATGGGTTGATCGAGACCCAGAGGTCAGTATAGAGGAATATCAAGTTTGTGAATTCCAGATTGAAAAACAACTGAAATAAAATAGATATATAGTAATGTGGGTTATTGTGATTGATACAGCTTATGTTTTATTTGATGTCTCTCTTCACTCAGGCTGCCATAACAAAACTCTCTTGACTGGGTTATTGTAGTAAGAGAACTTCTTGCCTTATAGTTTTGGTGGCTGAAAGTACATGGTTGTGTACCAGCATAGTTGCGCTCTGGAGAAGGCTCTTATTTTTGTTGACATATGCCTGTCTTTTTGCAGAATATCCATAGGATTTTTACTATATATTTGTCAGGAAGTCACAAGTTTGGTTGTGGGTAGGGCATCATTGTTAAGAGTTCATTTCATCTTGATTATCTTGAGGAAGCTGTATTTCCAAACAGGTCACATTGGAAATTAAAGTTTCCACTGAGATTTGTGGGGAAAATTTTCAACTTAACTTTCCATCTCTCTTCCATTAAAATCTGTATCCTTATCTTTTCGAGTAAGTACATTAATCTCTGTAAACAAATTAAAAAAAACACCCCCAAAATAAAAACAAAACAATCCTAACCCACTGCAGTATCAACTTTAAATTGTGAAGTTCAAAGTTTGCTTTGAATATTATCTAAATAAAAATAGATGAGAATCCATATATTTCATTCTGAGGAAAGAATTTATTCTCAACTCAGCTAGGAGACTGAAACACAAAAATTATGTATCTCTATCTGAGTGTAGACTAGTCATAGGGTTCTAGTCTCATATCCAAGGCCTGTTCCCAAGGGGAGAAATAGGAATGGAAGAAATGAAGTTTCAAAGCAAGTGTATATGCTGAGGAAGCACTTAAATGAGCACTTAACACCAAAGCCCTTTATCTTATACTGTGGGTTACAGTGCCCGCTAGAGGAATGTTCTCAGCCCTACTTTCTTACCACTCGGTGGGTAGCTACTGTGGTCCTTAGGATTATGCAGTGAGAATTTAGCTGACAAATCTTGAAGCTTACCCAGTTTATCCGCCAGGATCACTCATTCTGATGGAGGAGGCCCGAATACAAGGCAGTGGGAGTATTTGCTTTACCAATAGTCACTGTTCTTATTGTAAATCCCCTGTGAAGCCATAGTGCTCCCCTATGGTGGGATTTATCCCCCAAACCCCAGCAGTGCATTAATCAATTCCTGGACACAATTTCCTCTGTGCATTGGTATATTAGATGACTTGTCCCAGCAATGTGTGATTCCGGCAAGAAAGTAATCACAGTCAATACCCATATTCTGTCAACCAGATCTTTGTCTGAACTTAAAAGTCTTCCCTCCTACAATTATCTTCTTTGGCAGACAGTTTGTCAGTGTTGGTATCCAGGCAAAGAGATCTCCATTGGGATATTCACAGATGCTAAGGACAAGAATTACTGCGTGTCTGAAGTTGTTGAACCACAGCTCTTAGAGAGAGAGGCAGAGTGTCCTGAATTCACTTTGCCAGCAGATAGGTAGTGCTGTCCCAAGCTCCTCACATTAACCTTAAAACATTTCCTTAACACTTTGTACTTATTTCTCCTCCAGTCTATTGAAGCAAAAAATTTACTGCTTGTAATTTACCCTGAGAGATAGCATAGGGTGTAATCTGTAGAGCCTAAAGGCTTTTTTCAGCTAGCTAACATCTGGCAAAAGTACTAACATGAACCAAACACCAGGCTTCCCCTGTTTGTTTAGGTATTTTGCCTAGTTACCAACAGGTAGCCTGACCTCTTTAGGCTCTCTCCTTGGGCTCCAACTGTGCTGTTGTGGCTAAGGACAACACCACTGTCCCTGAGGAACTCGACTAGACTATTCTAGCCCAGTGGAATTATAAAGGCAGCCATCGCCTTAGAAACTGAGGAGAAACATTCTTGCTTCCAAGCCTAAGGTATGAGCGGCAAACCTGAAGATCTCTGTATTACATTGGGATCATTATTCTCTTTCAAGAGTGATGGCACATATTGCCTATAGAACCCAAGCCCGACAATCTTCCAGCCATTCCAGTTCTCTTTCCCATTCCCTGCCATTCACATTGGCATTGGCATTGCTGATCCAGTCTCATCTCCTTTTTGGCTCCTGCTATAATGTCTCAAGAGTCATCTCTTCATGGAACAGTATTCAGTCATAGCTCTGTGGTCTTTCCAGAACACACACTCTCATTTTGTACATAGTTATCTGAGAATTTTCTTAATTGTCCATAATTGTTCTTTTTTAAAAGTGTATTGTTAATTGTTCATTCAATCATGTTTTCTTTGCATTTTTCTGTAAGCACCCAGGAGGAATTTATAACTCAACACTTTGCTGAGTGTATGAAATATTTTCAGCTATGTGTACAATTTCATTGCTCACAAAATACTTAACACTTGAAGACAATTAGATCACTTTTACTTCTCTGTGTGTAAAGCAGCTTTCCATAACTATAACAAATGCCAGAGTAAAACAACTTAAAAAGAAAGTCAAGGTTTGTTTTACTCAGTTTTGAAAGTTTCAGTCCATAGACAGTCAGACTCGTTGCTTTTAATCCTGTGGCAGTGTCTGTGTGGAATCTTATGGAAGCACAGGTGCTCACCTTTTAGCAGCTGGGCAGCAGAAAGAGAAAAAGTAGAAGGGCCAGGGTTTCAATATTTCTTTTTTTTTTTTTTTTGGACTTGCTACAATATGATTAGAAGACTTCTAACTTCCCTCTCCTTAAAACAGTTCTATCTCCTGCCAGCGGTTCTATGGACGGGGGCCACACATTTAACCCACAAGCCTTTGATGGTTGTTTGTCCAAATCAAAGTACCATCTTATAAGAAGCACCCTTCTTTCATACTGTATTTCTAGTAACATATTCTCATTTCCTTCTGATATCACACCATAGTCATCCTTGTAGCTGATCTTCCTGATATGAACTTCCAGTCTTTTAGACTCTAACCCATCGTGTACTTCGGAAATCACTTTTGTGTTTGGGTAGGTTTCAGTATATAGTTCCTATTCTGGGTAAAGGAAAAAAAAATCTGTTGTAATGTTTTCGGGTTGCCATAATAAATACCACAGAATGATTGCTTTCAAAAGCAGCAATTTTGCTAGGTGGTGGTGGCGGTGCATGCCTTTAATCCCAGCACTTGGGAGGAAGAAGCAGATCTCTGTGAGTTCGAGGCCAGCCTGAACAAGAGCCAGTTCCAGCACAGATTCCAAAAATACAGAGAAGGCCTGGCTCAAAAAACAAATGAAAAAGCAGCAATCTCTTTTCTTATGTTTTTGCCCAAGCACCCAAAGATCCACAGTTGGCTTTTTGGGAGGTTCTTCCCCACTGTATGGATGGCTGCCTTCTTATTATGTGTTCATTTTCCTTTTCTTGTTGCAGGCACATGGAGAAAGACATCTTATCTCTTTTTGCTAAGGCAGCTATCCCACTTCATTTTAAAAACCTAGTAATACTTAAGTGCTATTTTAATACAAAATTCATATTATAGTGTAGCTTTAGTCATTTATTCAGTGATACTGAGTAAGAAATAGTAGATCTTGATTTGTAGAACTGTTACTTGATCTGAACTTGGTATAGTTTTAGGAGCTTTGTACTTAGACTTATTACTTGACTATTTTATGACTATGTTATTTTTATCCTGTAATTGTCACTGAAAATGTACTTTTTAGGTCAAAATTCATAAATTCACCAAACTATTACTTAAATAGCAGTTATGTTATGACTACCATTATTGTGCCAAATTAAGCTTCTTTGGAATGTCTTTTTCCTAAAATAACTTTTGAGAAAGCACTGCATGCCCTAGAAAGAAATGTAATCATGTTCAGTAAATATAATCACATATCTTCTCCTTTTTCTTGAAAAAAAAAACCTTGTAAATTATAATTGCTTTAGTGCTTACTTATGCCTATTTAGTTTACCCTCATTTGACAATTGGTTATAGTCTACTTTTTTTTTTTTAGGCCATTAATTTTTTTTTACCCAACCTTGATACAGAATTTCTGTAAAGTCAGTTCACCCACATGTAGGACACCCTTTCTGTGTGTCTTTAATATGTAGGAATGTAAAGCCAAGGCTGTATTCACACACATGTAAGACCCTGTTTTTGTGTGTCCTTTAGTATATAGGAATGTGAAGTCAGTGCCATATTCACAGATGTGTAGGACACTTTTTCTGAGTGTCGTGTAGTATGTAGGAATGTAAAACCAATGTCACATTTATAGAGTTCTAACACTTCCTTTTACCAGAAGAATGACCTCATGCTCTGAAAGAGTATCCATGGATTTGATATCTCTGTCTTTACGTGACAGGTGAGATTCACCTCACTGGGACTGGGATCAGCACTGACTACTATTGAAACTGGCTGTGTGGCCTTGGCAAACAGTTGTCAGAATATTTCTGGTGGACTCTGGGGAACTGTGGTGAACATTCTTCTTGATCAGTCTGAATGCAGTATGGTACGCCGGGAGGTATGTCTGTGCTAGCACCCTAATCCCGCCAGCCTTTGTGTCATAGAAGCCTATTGCGGTAAACCTCACTTGGCTTGCCATTTAGCAGGGTGGACTGATCAAAAACCATTATTTATTTTGCTTACAAAATATTTAAATGAAAAGTTATTAATTCTTAGTGAAAATTCAAGGCATTTATTCTGATAAAATTAAGGCAGACTATTTTACATTTTGTATTAAATATTTATTTATTTTGCATCAGTGTGCATGCATATGCGGTATGCTTGTGCAATCACATGTTGCACTGTAGAGGTCAGAGGACAGCTTTCCAGAGCCAGCCCTCTGTTTCCATCTGGGTTACAATTCAGCCTTGGCAGTACATGCCCTTACCAGATGAGCCCTCTTGCTGATATATTTTAATGTGGACATTGAAAAGTAATTTATAGAAAAGAGTTGTTTTTACTCAACATGTATAGGTCTTTAGTGCTTATAAACCTTTATTAATAAAAAAGTATTTTGAAAATAACATTTCACATATATGTCAATAATGTGGGAAGAAAATAAACACCAATATAATTCGCATTCTTAAAATTATTTACTTGTTTATGTCTTTTATTTGTGCATGTATGTGCCTGTGAACACCAGAGGACAAATCTCCAAAGTCACTTCTTTTGCTATCTTGTGGGTTCTAGGAAGCAAACTTTTGTCACCAGGTCTCTGAGCCACAGCTGCCTCTACCCATTGAGCCATCTTGTCAGCTCCAGTTGGTGGTTTCTTCTTATTGCTGCTACTGTCAAAGTGATAATTTGTACCAATAGCTTTAAAAATGAGAGCAAATAGTTCTCAGAGGTTTCTGAAGAAATCAGCAGCTCTTGGACCACCACTAACCAATATCCAGTGGCAAATGAATAAAGCCAGTTTTCTTGTTAGTTGTTGCTGTCATAATTTCAAGTGGTACTTCTTACATCTATGGATTTTTTTTTCTTCATTAATTTCAAACTATTTATTTATTTATTTATTATGCATACAATATTCTGTCTGTGTGTATGCCTGCAGGTCAGAGGAGGGCACTAGACCCCATTACAGATGGTTGTGAGCCGCCATGTGGTTGCTGGGAATTGAACTCAGGACCTTTTGGAAGAGCAGGCAATGCTCTTAACCTCTGAGCCATCTCTCCAGCCCCTAATTTCAAGCTTTTAAAATTGACTTCAGTGAAGATTGATGGACATTTTACTCTTAGAATTTTACAAATTCTTGTTATTCTTTCATTATAATTATATCATAATCTTTCATTAAATGAAAATCAAGTCTTATATTTGTATGATTATTTCATTCTGTCATCTTGTATTCTGATAGGTAAAATTGGACCTTTGTGCTTCAAGAATAGTTTGTATGAGAGAGGAGACAATTGAGGAGGGAGAAGGCAGTGTTTGCCCCTCTGTGTGTAACCCTAGGAAGGGATGTAAAGATACTATGTTTTTTAAATGATTCTAGAATGGTTTATACTAATCATTTTTCTGTATGAAACTATATTTTGAAATAGTAAAAAATATATTTTCTAATGACATATATATATTATACTATACTATAATATATATACTATATACTATATGCTCATTACCTAGTTCAGTCATCAGCTAACAAGAACTGCGGTGTATGAGATCTCGTGAAGCCCTTTTAGCGTGTATAACAGACTAACTGCAATCTCTGTTATTTAGTTACAGCAGTTGGTTATTTCAAAGATGACAACAAGATGGCAGTATTGACATTTTGTGTTTTTAATTTTCAGGCTGCTTTTATTCTTCAGAATCTTCTTGTAATCCCTATGCCTTCAGAAGTTATAAAGGATTATACTTGGCAGGTGGGTATAAACAGTTATTAGTCTAGCAAATATTTTATATTAATTAGTTTTAAATTTTCAAGATATGTATGCCCCTATTCATTTATGTTTGTGGGTTTTGTGTTTGTGAATTTAAGCAACCAAGAGTTAAAAATACTCAACAAGAAGTAATTGTACTGAACAATTGTAGCCTTTTTCTCTTATCATTCTCCTGAACAGTATTGCATGACAACCACATACAACAGCATTCAGGCATTGTGACTTAGAGAACTTTTAAGTTACACACAAGATATACATAGACAATGTACAAATTCCACCCTGTTTTTATAAGGGATTTGTCTGTCTACAGGCTTTGGTATTCGTGAGAGTCTTAAGAACTAGTCTATTGTTGATACCAAGGAATGGCTAAACTTTATTACTCAAAAAATTGTGTGTATGGCAGCAAGTACTTTTTAGTTAGATGGTAGAAATTGTCTGATTCTTTTTCACGTTTGAACATTCTCCTGAGCTAGAGAATGGCACAACAATGGGGAAAGGAGAGAACTGACTCAGTAGCGCCATCCTTTGATCTCTACACGTGTGCTGTGGCGCATGTACAGCTTCCACCATACACGAGGTTTGCGTATTTTATGTGTGTGACTGTTTTGTCTTCAAGTCTGAGTCTGAACGACATGCATGCCTGGTGCCCACAGAAGTAAGAAAAGGGTGACTAATCCCTTAGAACTGGAGTTACAGATGATTATGAGTTACCATGTAGGTGTGGTGAATCAAACCCTGCTGTTTAAGAGTGAAAAGTGCTCTTAATCACGAAACCATTTCTACAGCCTTCAGTAAAACATTTTATTTAGATCTGTCACTCATCCATCCTTCCGTCTGTCCATCCATTATCTGTGTGTCATCTGTCTATTTTGAGTCAAGGCATCACCATGTAGCCTTGACTAGCTTGGAACTCATGATGTAGACCAGGCTGACCTCAAACTTGATAGAGATCTGCCTTCCTCTGCTTCCCAGAGCTGGGGTTAAAGGCATGTGCCACTACCAGCCTGAAAAAATATTTAAAAAATATAATAATAAAATTGTAAGAAAAAATAAATCTCTTTTCTGTAGTGGCTTGTACTTTTTGAATTAGTATGCTTAGCATTACATATACTAGATACTTTTCTAGAAGCTTCCAGTATATTAACTGGCGTAATTGTTGGCTCTGTGAACTATTTTTCTCACTGTATAGAAGGTTTAGCACAAAGCATTGAAATAGCTTGATGAAGCCCTGATGGGGGAAGGTCATTGGCTAATAAAGGCACTGCCCTGGCCCATTTTATTGGTTAGAGGATAGGTGGGAGGAGTAAACAGAACAGAACGCTGGGAGGAAGAGGAAGTGAGGTCAGAGACTACACAGCTCTCCTCTCGGGAGCAGACGCCTGAGAGAGACGCCATGCCCCGCTCCCGGGATGAAGCTCCGACCCAGTATGGACATAGGCTAGAAGACGCCTGAGAGAGACGCCATGCCCCGCTCCCGGCATGAAGCTCCAACCCAGGATGGACTAGGCTAGAATCTTCCCAGTAAGACCGGTTCTCACAGATTGTTAGAGATGGGTTGATCGGGATGTGAGAATTAGCCTGTAAGAACTAGAGCTAAAGGGCCAAGCAGTGCTTAAAAGAATACAGTGTCTGTGTAATTATTTTGGGGCATAAGCTAGCTGAGCGGGCGGCTGGGGTGCTGGGGAAGTGGCCCCGCCACCCTTATTACTTCAAAGCCCCATATTTAGTCAGTAGTATATATTTTCCGAGTACAGATAGTCTCTTTTTTATCCACATCACTAAATTGGTTCTATAATTTAATAATAAGTAAGATTGGTTGTATTTACAAATGCTGTCATATTAATTTTTTTTCCTTTTCTTCTGTTAGTGTACAGTTAGATTTATCTCTTTTCTTATATATTAGGTTTTTTAAAAATAGTGAGTGCCAAGTCATTAAATAGTTAACATATAAATAGATAATTTGGAGAATATGAAGTACTCTCATTGTAGTCATGTGTTTTTTATCGTTTAATCTTCATCCTCATTTTAGGATTGTATGATTATAATAATGTTGCATAGTACTTCACAGGATCTTCTATAAATCTGTTTATTTTTAAATTTCCATCAGAATATGCTAATTGTTATTGAATAAAGCTGAGCTTCTGAAAGGCAGGTTTCAGTTTGTAGCTTGATGCGTGATCCAGCTGGGATTAATCTCCTGGGCTGTTTACTTCTTCAGTCTTTGCAAAGCCCAGTTTGTGGTGCTGGTGCTATAAGTCATCTTTAGCCGTGTGTGTGTGTGTGTGTGTGTGTGTGGGTTGAGAGGTGAGAAGACAGTTTTGTGAAGTCTGTTTTCTTCTTCCTCTTTTATGGGGTCTAGGGATGCAACTCGGGTCATCAGGCTTGTACATCAAGTGCTTTGACTCTCGGAGTCATCTCACCATCTCCTAAAATAGTTCTAAAAATATTTTTTTTATTGTCCAGGTTTCAGAGTTGTAAAGAGAGCAGCTCAAGACTAGTATCTTATATACTATTTGTGTATGTGTTTTTGATAAACAGAAGCTCTCATTACTGTCCCATATGAATTATAAATTATCCATATATAAATGTTTCATATTTGCTCTAATTAATATACATATTTTTCACATTTTTCTGTATACATCATGAAGCACCTTCAATATTCCACAAAATATTTCTTGTTGAAGTCTTCCTAATTCCTAATAAGTTTATAATTTATGTGCCTTTATAGATTTCTAATATATTTAGGATCATTTTTATAGTCTTTTTTTGGATTATATTATAGTACTTTTTATGTGTTACCAAAGTAATTTCATTTTAAAGTCCTTACATGTAATTTTTTTGCATAGTTTTATTTCTATCATATGTAAGAAGTCTGTTTACACTGTGACTATATGAGTAAAATATGTGTTTTACAGTTGATATTGTAGTGTATTTCCTTCAGAACTCCGTTTTCAAGTTAACTGGATAGTTCTAAGATTACTATTCTGCATTTTTCTTTGCAATTATGTTTATAATTGACACTTGATAACTTAAGAGTTAATTTTTTTTTTTTTTTATGCACTGCCATTCTGAGCTCTCCCAGAAATTCAGCAGGTGATCTGTGAGGTCCAATGTTCAGTTGACCTTCTGGGGACAAGGGTGATTATGGACACAGACATCTTGAGATAGAGCCATTAGGCCATGTGAATTTCCTCATAGTGCCAAAAGACATTGATGACATTTGAATCTGTGGAGCGAAACCAGTATAAATCTCTTTTATCCTGGCCCTTGGACCATTTATCTTCAGTGGAAAGCCTAAGTCAGGTCTTCTTTAGTGCATATGTTGGGCATGGCACCCTCACCAGTAAGAAGCTTTGCCATTGGAGAATAGGGAGTTACCAAATGGCTTAGTTAAAGTCAGTCAACTGAAAATAAATAATGGTGTCTAATACACATGATTTTCCATTCTTTTGACATTTATTTGAAAACTTAAAAGTGGTTTTGAGGGTCTAGAGAGATGGCTCAGCAGTTTAAAGCACTTACTGCTCTTTCAGAGGACCTGAGTTTGATTCCCAGTGCCAGTATCAGGCAGCTCACAACTGTGTAGATCTCCTGTTCCAGGGGTTCTGGCCTCCGTGGGTACCCTTACAATCATGACATGAGGGCATACAGAAACACACAGAGACACATAAATAAAAAGGCATCCTTTAAAATGTTTTTAATACAGTAATTGTTTACGTTTTTAGAAGTGATGGTTGTTTTCAGTAACAAATATCTGTAGTTATAGAAAGCAATAGAGTATTAATGATATTCACTACCTGTTTCCATTCACAGAGATGTCAGTCTCTGAATTTACTTCTTCAGGAGCCCACCATATATTTCCAAATAATTTATTTCCAGTATTGTGTTTATTACTCTGACACCTGCATATGTATTTAGTTCCTGTGTGACTGACTCCCTGTAGACACTGTTAACTCTTCTTGCTCTTGCTGACACTTTTGCCTTTTACCCTGCAGGGCCCCATTTAGAAGACAGACAAGCTATGCCTTAGGTGTTATATTAGTGTCCTTTCTCCTCTCCCTTACTTCTGAGGCCAACCTTTGCCAGTTTTTATTTAAATCTTTGCTTTGTGAGGTTTGATGATATTTATATTCATACCTGACTTTGTCCACAGATTGATTCTGAACAATGGAAATTACATAATTCATACTAAGTAATTTATGGTTAAAATTCCTTATCCACCCTTTTATGGCTGACTTATCTAGTTCTCAGTTGCTTATTTATGTGTATAAGAATGCACAGAATTTAAAAATGTATTTATGTGACATATCTTTTCTCTTTGGAAATACTGTTTGTTTTTCCTGCATCCTAAGTCTATATCACAACTCAAATTTTTCTACCCTTAATCTTCTTTCCTCTTTCATTTGGACCACCTTTCCTAGGAACCATCCCTAAATTTTCATATTCTTATCTACCTTGTGAATTCTAGCATATTTAAAACTTTCTTTAAATATTTTCTGGATTGTTAGTTTGGCTATTTACTCTGTACTGAGTTGAAAAACCATTTTTCCCAAGACTTTACCCTATAGTTTTCTAGCACGCAGGGCTGTTGACACTTTCTTTTCTTTTTTATCTCTGACCTTTTACTATACATGGTTTTCTAAAAAAATAAAAAATAAAAAAATAAAATTTTATCTTAAGTTTTTTCATTGAATATGCATTAAGCTCTTTACTTGAAGGATTGCCTCTTCTATACAATCTCTTTATAGTTTGTATATATTTTTCAAAATGACTTTCCCTTTTTCTGTGTTGTTGTTGTTTTTTTTTTTTTAACTTGAATGTCCCCAAGGGCTGTGTACTAACAGGGTGCACTATGGAACACTGGTGGTACTTGAATGTCCCCAAGGGCTGTGTACTAACAGGGAGCACTATGGAACACTGGTAGAATTTGAATGTCCCCAAGGGCTGTGTACTAACAGGGAACACTATGGAACACTGGTAGTACTTGAGAACTGAGGCCGCACTGTAGGAAGTCTCTGAGGGATGTGCCTTTAGGGGTGATATTTTGTCCATGGTACACATGACTTTTCTTGTTTTTTGATTCCTGGCTACCAGGAGATGGTCAGCGCTCATCTGGTGGTCATGGTGCCCTTTTATGATGTTTCTGCTTAGATTTAAACTCATTGAGCTAGCCACCTAAAGATGAGGCCTTAAAAACCATGAACCAACACATAATTTTTCTTCTTTGAACTTGACTTCTGTATAGTCAGTGTTGAAAACTGATTGGCACTATTATGTTGTATGTTTCCAGAAATGATTGCCATAATGAGCCTCTTGGGTTGGTCTTCTCAGACCCCTGTGTCATAACTGGATTTATACTGCTTTCTGAGATACTAATTTTTTTTGTGAATAAACTAGTTTGGATTGTTATGCCTTTATTATGATATCTTTTGTTATCTGTGTTTTTTAACTCTAGTTTATCTTCTTAGAAAGACTAGAAAAAGAACGAAAGCTACAGCAAAACCCTGTCTTGAAAAAAGAACAAGTTTTAAAAAATTGTTAAATAAAAGTATAATTTGGTTAGATTATCTTTTTAATTTTATAATTCAGAGAATAATTGCTAGAATTGTTGTAGAGTGTACTTATTACTTCTCACTTTACTACTACTTTTAAAGATAGAAAAGTGGGACCTTGGAAGATGGCGGTTTTGTGACATCCCATTTCTAATGCTGTTGCCATTGTCCGTCCAAAAGGCCTTTGATGGGGTAAAGACTAAGCTGATCTAATTGTGAAGAGTGCTGAATAGTGTTTCCATTACAATTTATGTTTGTTTATCTGTTCTCAGTAAATATTTATGAATTTAGGACTCTGTGATAGAGGAGGCAATTACATAGACATAATTCATAAAATGAATTAAATAATTTTACATGATTATTGCAAGGTAAAATTAATCATCACTAGGAAATATTGAACAATAGTTTTATGTTATTTCAGGGTTTTTGTTTTATTGATTCAGTTTTGTTACGTAGCCAGAGTGAAGTTAGAGTTAACCCTTGAGAGTTGTTAGGTTTGTGTTCGTTTGCTTTTAGTCCCAAATGCAGGGCTTCCTGTATGGCAGGTACGTGCTTTATTGCTGAGCCACCCTCGCTAGCCTGCCTTAACAAAACCACAGTTTTCATCTAGGTTGATAATTTTTGCTCTGAGTGACAAAGGAATTGCCTTTTGATGTAATTGCTGCATGTCTCTTTATTATGTTGTGTACATTTAAGCCTACTATAACTGCTGAAAACTCCTTGTAGTGGTGACAGTTAAGATTCAGTATTTTTGACAAATATCTCACCAAGGGTAGTTTAGTAAAGTCATGCCTTAAAGGACCACATAGGGGTAGTAGTGGTAGTTACTTGCCTAGCATGGATAGGCCCTTGATTTCATTGACAGAATAATTTATAATAAATAAGGAACCACTTTGTTTGTCACTGGCCTTGATGCGTAAGCATGGCCATTCTCTTGTTCTGTTTTACCTGCTTCTTATAGATGTCAATATTTATGTTGTCTATTTTTGCTGATTCATTAAGTAGAACATTTTTTTAAATACCGTTATCTAGACCACATTATTTCAGGTATTTATAATAATTGTTTTACTATTGTGTGTAGGTTTAAAGATACTATTGTGTTTGTGCTCAAGTGTGTAATTGCTTAGTTGAGATTAATCAGCATTTTAATGAATTGACCCTATAGGAGATAGAGTTGTTCAACCTTCTACCAGGGGCCAGTAAAGTGAAATACTTTCCATTCTAGTCTAAGCAGCGACCAGAAG
Organism: Microtus oregoni; assembly: GCF_018167655.1. Lineage (NCBI taxonomy): Eukaryota > Metazoa > Chordata > Mammalia > Rodentia > Cricetidae > Microtus > Microtus oregoni. The sequence goes on along the minus strand of NW_024543875.1, from coordinate 784,632 downwards.
TACTTTGGTAAGGTCTGGGACACCTTTGCCTTACTGAGATGCAGTAGATCTTTTTGAAGAAATGGTCTCTTAAATCAGTGCCTTTTCTCTGTCTTCCCTACAGGGCCCCTGTGTCCACGATGAGGATTCTGGCCTGTCACTCGTAGGAAAACCTGCCCTTCAGGCCCTGTTATATCATTGCCATTTCTATGAACATTTGATTCAGATGGTGAAACATTTTTATGTAGGAAGATATACGTTTGATTTAAGTTTTCCTGCTTTTACTGAAACTTCGGAATGCAGTGATTTAAATGGTAAGTATAATACCTTTATTATTATTATTCGTTCTTACAAAGTATAACCTCTTTTAAATGAGGTTGAGGAGCCAGGCAGATGATTAAGTGTTTTTAAAAAAAAAAACACAAGTGAGAGGACTGGGATTTGGATCCTCAACACCAAAAGACATGCAAGGTATGCACAGCGGTCTGGAATCCCTTGAGCAAGCTGATTAGCTAGAACGGTCAGACTGACAAACTCTGTGTTCATGTAAGAGACCTACCTTAATATGTAAAGTGAGAAGGCAATTGTAGAAGACATGTGGCATCAACCTCTGACCTCCTCACTCAAGTATACACAAGACATGCACACCTCTTACACATGCAAAAAATGACATTAAACACACGTGTTCATTAAAGAACATTTGGAAAATAAAAAGTGCACAGGAAAAAATTTTCTCCAGTCCTGCAATCCAGAGACTATCCTTATGTCTTATCTCTTACCATTTTCCACTGTGTGATGTTTATCTTATGTGTTTTATGTGCAGTTTTAGTCTCTGTTTCTCTAAACATTGCCCGAACATTATTCTGTGTTATAAATTCTTCATGGCAGCCATGTTTGACATCTTATTAATGTTTTTTAAGTTATTTTATGCCTCTCAGTGAACTTTTATAGCTTTTTTTCTCTAGTAAAATCTCAAACTTTTTTGGAACATTTCTTGGAACTCTACTGTTTTTTTTTTTTCCTCCAATCTTTCTTAAGAATAAGATCTTTTCTAACTAAATCTTCTAACTGGTTTGGTAAAGGTCTTTAAAAAAAAATCTATTTTTGGTATGTCATAAATTTATCAGGATTTTTGCTAAAGCAGTTTTACTTCTCTTGATAGATGTTTTTGGACTTTCCAAGTATTATACATAAATACTAATTAGATCTCATAAAAGTGAATATTCTTTTAACATAAGTTGCTTTTGTTTTGAAATTAATGTTTTAGAATATTAACACTGAAAAGTTTCTGATGTGAATGTCCTTCTTTATATGTGTTGCTTTTATTGATTATTGAATAAAGCTGCTTTGACCTATGGCGGGGCAGAATAGATCCAAAACTGAAAGAGATATAGAGAGAGTAGGTAGAGTCAGGGAGACACCATGTAGCTGCTGAAGGAAAAGAACACACAAGAACCTTACTGGTAGTTCACAGTCTTGTGGCTATAGATAAATAGAAATGGTTATTTAAGATGTAAGAGTTACTTATTAAGAAACCTAAGCTATTGGCCAAACAGTGTTGTAATTATTTTGGTCTGGGCAGCCTGGGAATGAAATTACAGTCTCCTTTTATAATTTTCAATAAAAATACAAAAGCCACCAAATATATGAATGTATTGTCTAATGAGTATATATGTGATGTACTTAGACATAAATTTGTTTATGTCTATATGCAAATGTATTTATGTTATATATAACTGAAATCATGAAATTCCATTGATTTTTTATAATTAATATTTTATTACTTAAATTATAAATTTATATTTCTATTCCTTTCTTAGAGGAAGTGAAAGTATCATTTAATGAAGCACTTGAACTTTATAAATGACTATCACTATTAAAAGGTAACTTACAAAACTGGTGAGATGGCTCAGAGGATAAAAGCACTGGCTGCTCTTCCAGAGGTCCTGAGTTCAATTCCCAGGAATCACATGATGGCTCACAACCATCTGTAATGAGATCAGGTGTCCTTTTCTGGCCCACAGGGATACATGCAGGCAGAATATTGTGTATATAATAAATAAATAAATCTTTTAAAAAGACTTATAAAAAAAGAAAGAAAAGTAACTTACTCAGTTATTTTTATTTTATGAATCACCATTACTCCTAACATGGCTCTTGAGCTAATCTGTATTGATGTATTTTAGGTGTTTGTTAGAAATGTACATTCATGGTTTTACTCTGCTGTGTGGTGTTAGAATTCCTAGGACAGGGTCTGTGGAAGAATTGCAACAAGAACTTACAATGAACACAGTTAAAATCATCATTCTTTAGTTTTTTTTCTTTACTTTCCTTAAGAAGTATGTATTCTGTTAGTTGCTGGCGAACCTGGGAAATGTCATGTTAACTGTTCTCTGTCATCACAGGTTTAGATGACTCGTTCAAGTTTTGGAGGGCTCCCTCAGGGACATCCATTCAGGATCATGAGCCAAGCTCTCTTTCCACCTCAGAAACAATGGTAATTGAGAGGACACAGAAATGTTTCATTTTGAGTCTTTGAATAAGTTTGAATTTGGATAGTAGTGATAAAATATTATATATAAGCTTAAGGTTATGAATATAACCACTGTGGCTCTTAAAACGTGTATTCTGAGAAGATTCCTGCTCTGCATTTACTGTAATAGTTTGTTATGTGTTCAACTAGCCATGTGTGGTAGACACCCTTGTGCTTTCCCACCTAAGTGTATTATTCTGAAGTTAAGTAACTGTTACAAATTGTACTGTAAGAGACAGGGTTGGAATTTCAACTAGGGATCGCCTAGCTTCTTTCAGTTGAGAGTCATCAATTCCTCTTTCCTACCTTTTCTGATAGAATCAAGAGAGAATGGTGTCCAAAATGTTTTCATTAATAATAGATGAAACATATTCTATATAATTAAAAATTCATTAGTTTTCCTGAGTTTTTAATAAAGGGCAAGGCAGAATGAGAAAGCTAACCTGTTAAGATGATTTCAATGTAGTACTGATAATTCAAACACATCTCTAAATACTTATATGAGAAACTTTTCTTCAGTATCTAAAATATGTAAAATTCGTGTGTTCTTAGATATCTTCATTTTTGCATATGTGGCTTTCTTCCTAATAACAGACGCTGGTCTTTAATTTTATCCAAGCATACAAAAAGCATGTCTTCTTAATTAAAAAACATCAATTTTCAAGTATTTGTTGATAATAACTATGTTGTAGAATCTATTAGAGAAGCAAAGATTTGGTATCGTTTATTTAAGAAGTTTAAATAAATAATATTTGTATATGTGATAACCTAACTATATAGACATTGATAAAACTTACCTCCTATATTGTCCGCTTTCCTTTTCCCCTGTTTTTATTAGATTCAAAAGAGAGAGCTTGTATTTAGTGCTAAACTAGACTTCTTTGTGGAGATGTAGCATAGTTACCCTGTTCCCACTAGATGTCATACTTTCCAAGCTTATATGTAAAGATAGTATGTACCTTTAATTCAGCAAGAGAAATGATATGATCAAATGCCAAAATGAGTTTTATTAATTGGTTCACAGAAAAATCACAGAAGAACACCATCAATACATGCTTAAAAGTAAGTTTTCTCAAGTGATCCAGTTTTTACAAGACTATGAAATAGCTATGCTAATAAACCATTAGTCACCATGACTAGATGCTTAAGAAAAATCTATCTCAGGCATGAAAGCTATATTGAAGTTAACAGTTTCAGGGATTCAGGCACATGGTTACTTGGCTTTGTTGTTCCTAAGCCTGTCCTTAGTGGGCAGAAGGTCATGAAGGGAAACATGTGTAGGAGCAGAGATGTTTACGTCATGGTATCTAGAGAACAAAAGATAGTTACAGAGGATGGTTCGGGTGCACTAGGTTGCACTAGGAGGAAATTAGACAGCCAACCCATAAGATCTACCTTAAGCTCTTTCATTCATTGTTTATCAGTGCTAATCAATAAATAATAATAATAATTTTTCTGTGTTAACTATTTTGTTTTATTCAACTTACTATATTTGTCATATGTAAGAAGACCTTGATACAGAAAGAAAAATCAAGTTTACTTTTTCGGTTTATATCAACATTATTACAAGTTAAAAGAACTATCCATTAAAGTTTACGTGATCACCAGTGGGCATATAACTGAAGGCAGTGAGTGGCTTCCATCTTCCTACATCTATCAGTAGCATTTGATTGAGTAGCGAAGGTTGGGGCTCCCCAAGTGCTACCTTCATCCACCCTGACTGTTGGTCCCGCTCTCATACTGACCCCAGGCAAGCATCTGTAGCTGCTGTTAGTTGCTGATCACAATAACTGTGCCTTTCTTAGATGGTGTCATTTTGCAGTCTATCTTCCAACTCTTACATTTTACGTACTAATACATATTTATACCTTCTCTACTATAAATTATTTTAAATGTATAGTCCTACGTAAATCATTTTTTCAAAGGATTAGTATTTTCATTAGGGTGTTTGCAGAGCCATTTTCACTTTATTGTTATTATTATTTCATTTTTGTAGACAGTAGATTACAAACTGATGTATTGGAATTATTATTTTTGGATTCATTCTAACGTCCATAAATGTACTAATTGTTTTTCTTACCATGCTAATGTGATGTGTATCTTTGTCCCAAAGAGACAAATCTCAAGAATTTATTTGCTGGTCATTATTACTGTGTGCAATGGCACACCTGATGCTTTCTCTTATATCTAAACTTGACTAGCCTTTTTCTAGAATGTAGGAATTATGAATTAAGGAAACAAGGTGAGGTAATATATATCCTACTGAGCTTATTTGGCTGTTTGTGTCTGTATTTGTTCATCTCCCAGAAGTGAGAAAAGTTAAGATCTGTTTATTGGTTGGCTTTTCCATTTTGTCTTTTCCAAGCAGACTCTTCTTTGATTTGGATCCTGAGTACTAGACTTGTCCACTCTATGTTGTCAGGGCCATGTTAGGGACTTAGCGATGATATCTAATCAGCAGTAGTTCAGTCTTTTTTTAAGCTTTGTAAGGGTTGGGGCCTGTATATTGCCTACAGTGCGGGTAGCTAGGCAGTGTTGTGGGTTCATTGAGGCACTGCTCTAGTAAACAGTTCCCAATTGTAGTCTCCATCCACCTGTGTCATGGATGTAGCATACCTTTCCTCCGAGAACCATCCCTTTTCCCACAAAAAGTTAAAAATGAGACATTCATACACAGTAAACCCCAAATACAACATAACTTTATGACTATGATTTGTTTTGCTATTGCTTTAAATTTGTTTTATCTTTTCTCAGAATAAATGATACTGAAAATGTGACTCCTTTTCTTTAAATTTTTTTCTTATGTGGAACACAAATTTAAATAAGATTGATTTTCAGTTTAAATATTTGGAAAGTTTAATTTATGAATAATAATTGTCTTTGAAGAGAGAAAAATACTGAACAATTCTTGTTGGCACTTTGTTACAAAAGAAAAAATGAGGGATAGAGTGAGACCCTGGTACCCAAACCAATAGAAGCCATTCAGATACAGATGCAACAGCTCTGTTGTTGTCCACAATGTTATACTCTGCTTCGAAAGCCAAATGTTTTTGGTGTGTTACGTAGTCAACATGCAGTGAGGTTACACTGTAAGAGTGATTCAATAATTATTTGTATATGAAATAACCATTTTCCTTCCTTCCAACACTTCTGTACACATATGTAAGTGGCTGAAAAATGAGGTATGTTTTATGTTCAGTACTCAAAAGAGTTAAAATTGGCTAAGATCATAAAGCTCAGGTTGGAAAATGACTGACTATTGTAATATACTAAAACATTCAGAATTTGATGTTAAAGGCTGAAGTTTGATTACCAAAAACAGTTTAATCAAAGCTGAGTCAGCTTTTGGGTGTGAAAGTACTAAGACATGCCTTTACAAAGATAAAGATGTGAAGACATTTTATTCTGCATAGTGAAATGGCTTGTTATATCACAACTGATACCAGGTAAATATTACTGACCCTTGTTTGAGAATTAAGATTTGTTCTATACACAGAGTAGTATATGTAGGGATGAATCGAGAGGCTTCTTAGAAGAAATATTTCTGCCTAACTATCTCTGTTGGCATCTCTATGACTTCAGTAAAAAGACGGATAATATCCTTGTTTTCAATCAAGCTCAAGTATTTACAGCTCGTACAAGAACTAGAAGGAAAATACAAAGGGGGAAATGGGGTGTATTTCCTAAGCATTGCTATCATGGGCCACAGTAATATAATATGTTGGTTTTCTATATCTTTTGTTGGCTTCTGTAACTTTAGCCAAATGATAAGATGATAATCATATATTTCGTCAACTCAAAGAAGACTCAGTTTGTCTTATTTAGGAACACCAATTCATCAATTGAAGATCTCAGAATGTATTACAAAAGATGAGAAAGTCCAAGAAAAGCCTGCTAGGTGCATCCAGACTTTTGACATTGTGACATGATGTCATCTATGGAATTCATGCCTAAGAGCTGTATAATCAAATTACAGGAACATTTTCTTTCTTTTTTAAAATCTAATAATATTTTAAGAAAATTGGCAGTTTTGTATTGTCCTGCGTTCATAACTATTCTGGAATGCATGCAGTCCATTGACTAGACATGCCTTGTAGTTTTGCGTTGGGGCAGTTTTAATGAACGAAGGAAATTATAGATGAATTAAGTGCGATTACTATTGGAAGAGGATAGGCCTATGCCTCCTACTTAGGTTTCCTGCTTACAGTGGGAAGAAGTGAGAATGAGGGTTATACTAGGAAGAAGGAAGGATGACTAAGTATGCTGTGTACTCTAAGTAAGTCTTCTTCCACCACCTCCACATGGGGGTGGACAGACGTCTCAGTCTAGCTGAGGGGTTCTTGTGTTGTGAAAAGTCTGGAAAAGGAAGCATACTCTCTCAAACACAGACAGCTAGTTTCCTTCCTCTACAGATGTGTGTGTGAGGATTTTCGCCTATTGGAAAGGGTTTATACTGTCAATTCTCAACTGAGATTCTACCAGAAACTACAAATGAAAGTAATCTTAGTATTTGCTTTCATGTTATCACTGTAAATCAAAGGTACAATATGCTTAGGAGTAAACACAGGGATTATATAGATGTGACCTGGAGGTCTCTATGTCATAAGTAATGCTTATTTATCAGTTCTGTAGATGCCCTATGTCATACGTATACACTAACATGGGGGCTCCCCAGGTATGCACCCTTTGTGACTTTCCTTTTTTTTCTTTTCTTTTTTTATTTTTTTTTAATTTATTTATTTATTAAGGATTTCTGCCTCCTCCCCGCCACCGCCTCCCACTTCCCTCCCCCTCCCCCGGTCAAATCCCCCTCCCTCATCAGCTCAAAGAGCAATCAGGGTTCCCTGACCTGTGCCTTTTCACAGAGGAAAAAAAATGGGAAGAAAAAGAGGTATCTTCCCTCCCTCCCAAGAGAGGTATTTTTCACCTAAGAAGTTCCAAACACAGTAGACTGAGTGCATTCAATTTTAGAGAGCCGCGGCCTCATCTATAGACCTCTAGGTGAATTTGTGTTTGCTTTCTATAGTATTTCTATTAGGCTTAATCTTATAAAAGTGTTGTTTTCTGAAACACAGTGTCAGCATTTTACCAAGCTCTTTAAGTTCTTTTCTGATATGAGGCAAGATAGAGTAAAATGTTTTAATACTTCGCTGTTTTTTTTTTTAATTCTAGATCAGCGAAGTTTTCCTAAACTTTATTTTATATGTATGGTGTGTTTGTTTATTTATCTGTTTACCACATGTACCTGGTATCTGCAGAGGCTATAATAGGATATTAAGTCTCCTGGGAATGGAGTTATATATGGTTGTGGGTGGTGTGGGTACTAGGGATTAGACGTAGGTTTGCTGGAAGAACAGCAAGAGCTTTTAAATTCTGAGTCATCTGTCTCTTCAGCATTTACACTGATTTTTATAGATGTTATTAAAACTGAAGTGTACAATTTGAAACATCAAAAGCAAACCATTCTGTTATAAATAAAAGAAAATAACAGCTAGAGAAATGTCTCATCAGTTAAAAGCTCTTGTTCTTACAGAGGATTCTAGTTCAGTTTACTCCATTTTCGAGGGATCGTTTATGGAGGCCAAACACTGATTTACATAACAAGTCTAAAGAATTAAGAATCTCAAAAACAGTAAATTTGAGGTAAAAAAGTGTAAATAAGTATAAACATTTAGGCAAGTAAGAACCATACATTATTTATATCAGAAACCTAAAATTTTAATTGGGCTTCAAATCAAATTTGGTTCTTTTGTGTTACTGATTTATGGACATTGTAACAGTTGCTAAAAAGGGACATAGAAAATGCCTTATCAGAAAACTAGCCATAACTCAGGATTAAAAGTGTTCTGTAGTTATGGTAACTGGTAAAATTCATTGTAAACTTGCTTCCCTAAGGATATTTTTCATATCTACTGTTTGTTTTATTTTCCATGCTTCAGTACTAATGAGTAAAGCACCCTGTCTGCTTCACAGGTGGCGGCCTCAGTGGGCAGTGCTGAGACCCAGCCACTGCTGCCGTCAACACTTCCGTCTGAGACTGCACTTGACCAGTTTGTGACTCCAGGTATTGTGTGTGTGTGTGGGGGGGGGGCAAAGGTTAACATTAGGAATCTATTAGGAATAGAAAATTTAATACATGTGAACATGGAACTTGTAGTACATCATTATTTGAGGGTGAAACTGTGAGCCGTATGACCTACATTTACTTCCTCATGAATTTTTCATGGGAAACCTGTAAGCTCCCTTAACCTGGACAGGTGCTGTTCTCCTGGATGTCCTATACTTGCTGTGCATTTCCTTGTACCATGTCCACTTGAGCTCCATGGGTTAAGTTTTTTGAGCATCTTTCATTTTTGCCTTTGAAGAACATTGAGCAGAATTTCCTCTCTTTCTTTGGAGATAGCCAAACAGTTCTTTCCATCGTCTGAGAATCATCCACACAGAGTGTTCTCTGAATGCCCCACATGTGCCAGAAGGCCTTTGCTTGTATTTTCTTTATTGGTTCTTGGAAAATTTTGAGTTTTGTATGTCTTGAGCATATCCACTCCCATTCTCCCAGCTCTTCCCAGACCTACCCTCTCTTCTCTATCCCCATTTTTGAGTCAAGATCTGATTGTATAGCCAGACTATTTTAAAGTTCTTCCTTTATAGACTAGTCTGGCCTTGAACTCAGAGATCTATCTGTCTACCTCTGCTTCCCCGGTGTCATGAAACTTTTCAAGACAAAATGTGCTTTTCAAATATGTTTGGATTTTTTTCTTCCACTAGAGCACGGCCAATTTAACAGTGGCTACATTCTTAGAGAAAACTCTCTCTCTATCAGCAGCTAACAATTGCCCTTTGCTCTCAGGCTGTGGGTGGGATTGTGTGCCCAAGTCTTCCCTCCTGTGTTTTGAGACAGAGTTTCTTCCTTAGTTTGAAGCTCACTACAGGGCCTGTGATCTGCCTCCCTCTGACCGCTCATCACTGCGGGTGCGGATGTTTGCTGCCATACACAGCATTTTCAGAGGTCACGAGCATCTGAACTCAAGGTCCCATGGTTCTTAGCAAGTACTTTACCTATTGATTTATTGCCTGAGCCCACTCAAGGTATCATTTTCTTTTAGGAAGATATTCGACATTCTTAGGAGATAGAAAGAGATTTGGATAGAGAAGGGAGAAAGGAAAAGAGGGGAAAGTCCAGACAATTTTTAAACTAAATATTTGGAGAACAAATTACTAATTAAACAAATCACAGACAATTTAGGATAATCTAGAATAAATAATCAGAAGTAAGGTGGGAGGTTAACCACAGCACTCCAGAGTGTGACTTACTGGTCTGCAGAGGGACCAAGTTAGGCTCCCAACTCATACATGGAGCTGCTTATTGCTACCTGCAATTCCAGCTTCCACAGGGCACCTGCACTCAGGTGAACCCCCACATTTACATACTTGAAGAAATAAATCGTTTAAAGAAACCGTTCATTGTGTAGAATAACTTCTGATCGCCATATGGCTCCTTACCAGTTGAGCAGTGTTGAGTACTTGAGTCAATAAGTACTCAATATTCATTCTATTTTTTTTACCCTCTTTTTGGAAAAGCTTAATGATGGGTGACTGGAGTGAAGAGGCTGTAGTTGAGATACATTCTGTAGACTGTCACTTGAAACAGATCTCTGGGTCTTTATGTTCTAGAAATTCACATAAGCAACGTATAGTATATTTTTACTTTACTTGAAGCTGGATGTGAAACCCAGGACCATTTTCATACTAGGCACAAACTAAATTCTCAGCCCCTTGCAATGTTATTTTTACAAATGCCAGTGTTTTTCATTCTTTGTATCTGGGACACAACCATCTCTGATTTAAGTTGTATTTACATTGAAGTTTGCAACTGATCTTTTAATTCTAGAGAATGTATTGACCTCATTTGGTAGCATTAAATTTCTGACCCGAATGAAATAATACTTTTCTGAAAAGGAGTTAAGTGTGAATACTGATGTATGTAAAATATGTTGCAGCAGGCCTCTTGTTCTCAGCCCCGAAATATCACACAGAAACTATATTATTTGTAATACTGTTTGGCCAATAGTTTAAGCATACTTCTGGCTAACTCTTACATCTTACTTTAACCCATCTCCATTAATCTGTGCATTACTGCCAGGTTTTGGCCTACCAGCAAAGTTTCAGCATGTCTGTCTCTGGCAGAGGCTCCATGGCTTCTCTCTGACTCCACCTCCTTTCTCTCAGCATTTAGTTAGTTTTCCCCACCTAGCTCTGTTCCCCTATGGCTCTGCTATAGGCCCCAAGGAGTTCCTTTGTTAACCAGTGATATTTAAAGCATACAGACGGAAATCCCACATCAAAAATATTCTTAGAAAAATGTTTGCTTCATTGAATTTGTATTACAATATTTGTTCCAATAATTTTATGAACAGGGTTCCACCTTGGTTTCCAGTAATTTATGTTAGTAAATAAAAGGGCTTAATAATAGAAAATACTTAATTGAACATCTATCTTGTATGCTTACAAATATTTAAGCAGTTAATGATAAATACAAAAAAATTCACTAAAATAACAAAAGTACACAGAAATTAATAGACTTTATATATGCCTATGAACAATGAGTACAGTGTGGACAAGGCCACCTGTAGTGTAACAGTGTAACAGGAGGTAAAGATGCAGGAGCAGACTATCAAAAATTACAAAATGTTGGGAGCAGTGAGACCCCAGATCCTGAATTTCTTGTAAACAACTTGTTTTCCCCTGATCTGAGTGCCTACAGCTGCTCTGAGCACGAGACCTTCAGGAGTTCCTGATGGCAGGAGAGTGGTTTCTGGTGGGTTTGGCTGGGGCGTAGCTATCTCTATATGCCCCTGAACACAATAAAGGGGCATTCTTAAGGCTTTTGGTACCAGTGTTTGAAGGTCTGTGTCGGTCTGTCTCTGCGTCTGTATTCTCAACCTCCAGCCCCTTGCCCGAAGCTCGCGAACTGGTGTAGCGGACAGAGCGCAGACACGGGGGCTCGCTGTGCGGTAACAAAATATATTCAGATTTTTATGTATCTTAATTATTGAGTGTGTGTATGTGTGTGGGGGGGAGGTACACACGAGTACCACACTGTGCATGTGGAAGTCAGAGGACAGCTTGCAGGAGTAGGGTCTCTCCTTCCACCTTGTGAATTTAAGGGATTGAATTTAGGTTCTTAGGCTTGGCAGCAGCTGCCTATACCTGCTGAGCCATCTCACCAGCTGCTGCATCATCTATAGAAGAAAACTTTAAAATATTCTCCAAACCTATGAAAATAGATGTGAACAAATATAAAAAAAATCTATTATATTAGATAGGATAACTTGACACCAAAAAGTTATCAAGTGTCAATTCTCTATAAGGTAATATATAAATTACTGTCCAGTCAAAATGCCACCACATTTCTTTGTGGTAAATAAGATTCTATTAACAATTAAAAGAAAACAAAAATGAGTGTACAAAAGTTGCCAGGAAAATGGTCTAAAAGGTGACAAGTGCTACAGAGATGTTATCGCATATGGAGAACTGTAATTGAATCTATTTTTACTACCAGCAGTGGAAAGACAAATAGAACTGAGGATGTATCCATGAAGATTAAATTAGTGACTCAGATCTTTGGATGAGCCATGGATCTTTTGATAATAGTGGTGAAAACTGGCTAGCCGTTTGACACAAGAGCATTCTTATATACAATTATCTGGGTTTCAAAGTGAAAAGTGAGTTTCTGCAAATACTGCCTATAAAAGTACTAGAAAGCTTTCTAATTTTGCTTCTTCAAATATCAGTAAAAAATGACACATTTTACATTTAATAATAATAGTTAAAAAGATAACTTCTATGACAGAAATTTCCATAAAGTGAAGAGACACAACCAACATAACTGTTTGTAACATGGCTATGTTGTAAGCATGTAAAATATTCTCAGTTTTTCAGAAGGAAGAGAACTACATATAAAAAATGAACAGAAACACGAGGTAGACACATACAAAAAATATGGGGAATCCATATTACTGGATAAGTACAAATTAATGCTACACTGTGACCCTCTTTCTTAGCTGTTAAATTAAATTGCCAACTATTAAAATGCATTGGCTGTGGATCCTCTTGGCCAGGCTATGGAAAACAACACTTTTATAAATTTTAAGAGGGAATGCAATTAGTATAACATTTTTGGAGGGAACTTGGCAATATCTCATGAATCTATAAATTTATTTATCTTACAAATAGGAATTTCTAAAAGTATTAAAATACATATGTACATGATTATTTAATGAAATATTGTTTGCAATTAGAAAATATATCAGATACCTAGATTCCCATAAGCAGGGGCTGGCTTCAGATTAATATCCATGTAATGAACTATTCTGCTTTTTAAAAATGAGGTATCTTAAAATTGGTATACAGTAAATTGTTGTCCCTCCCTCCCCAAATATTGGTAAGTAACAAAAGCATCCACTGGGTTAGGGAGATGGTTCAGTGGGCAAAGTGCTTGCTGTGCAGTCCTCTCGCTCCCTTGCGAATATTGGCTGTGGCGACATGTGCTTTTCATGCCAGTGCGGGGACAGAAACGGGTGAGTAAGCTGGAGTTCAGGGAGCAGCCAGTCTGGTTACATTGTTGAAGTTCAGGTTCAGAGAAAGAGAGAGAGACAGAGACAGAGAGAGACACACAGAGAGAGAGACAGAGAGAAAATATGAACATATAAAGCGGAACACCCAATTTTGTTTTTGACCTCCACATATGTATACTTGGGCATTCTCACACATACATCACACAAAAACCACTAAAAATATATACTTAAAGTATATAGTATTTATAGAACTCTACTTTTTTGACAGTCAGCTCAGGGTTTTAAGAGTTCTGGTTGCTCTTCCACAGGACCTGGATTTGATTTCCAGCACCCAAGTAGGAGTTCACTATCATCTGTAACTCAAGTTCCATGGGTTCTGGCACCCTCCTCTGGCATCTGCAGACACCAGGCATGCATACTGTGCACAAGTATAGACATAGAGGAAACAAACATGTACCTGCAAGCAATAAAATAATAAAAGGGAAATTAAAAAATACATGTATATCCTCATTTGTAATAAAATTAGGCAGGAAGTTTATCAGTGTGACTGGTTTGTTAGGGAGGAAGTACATGAGGGTAAGTACAAGGTAAAAGGGACTATGGTAGACATAGTCACTCTCTTGCATATACTTCTTAGCTTAGTTAGTTTTAATAACCGTATTTTATCTTTTGTATGCTACAAAGAGAAAGAAAAGGAAACTTAAACTCACAAAACGAGAAACTAATGTGGGATACAAACATGTTGGTCTCTCCTTTCATAGACTTTCACCCTCAGACTTAATGGCAAAGAAAACTGTGGCAACCCTTCAAGTCATGATGCTAGGTTACCTTTTGCAATTAGCATTCTTAAACTTAAGACTGAGCCAATGAGCAGATAGACAATGGACAATGAAAGGGGTTTTTCTGTGGTGTATGTAAATGAAATATTAAATGACTAAAGGTGTTAAATGGATCCTGTGAAGTGTTTGGAAGTTGGGAACATTCTGGTACCTAGAATCTCAGCGGGGAGAAAATGATTTTATTCTAACCTTGGCTCTTGCACGTTGGGTGCTTCTGTGTGTGCACCTGTACACTCGGGGGTTGAAGGTTGGGAATAGAAGCAATCTCCCTAGCCTCAAGGTTAAACTTTACCATGCAGTTATGAGAATTAACCAGTCATCCACCTCTATATCTTTACAAACTTTCCTGTGTTATGAGGAGTTAAATTTTATTAATAACCACCAGGTAAATTGAATAATTTTTACACTTTTTTTTTTTTAAATAACAGGTCAGTGTGAACCCAGACCAGTGCGACCCTGTGACTCCTCGCTCTCTGCTCCCCTGCACAAGCAGTATACGTTTGTTACTCCATCTCTTCTGTCGGCAATCTGCAGCCTTCTAGACAACCTCTTGGCAGTTATTCCAAGGGATGCTGCAAATGCCTTTCAACAAGCCCATCTCATAGAGTTTCTTTGTAGGTAAGACATAAATGGGAGTAGAGATAAATAAACACGTGACCGTATGTGTTTGGCAGTATATTCTCTTTTGTTCTTATATCAAGTAAGTTCCAGGCTTTTGTTCTGTTACTGTTGTCTTCACAGTTGCTGTTGTTATTTCCTCCCTCTGTTCTATTAATAAACTTGTATTGGCTTCTTAACTTGATTGCTTAGATCAAAAAGATTTTTTTTAGTTAAAAAAAATTGAAGTGGTTCTAAATCTTATAGCACAGACAAGGGATGTAGTATAATCTCCTTGGCTATTTTTTACTGGATGTGAAGGAGTTTGAAGATTCCTATCTCTAGCACTCATATCAGAATTATGTTCCCAGGTTGAAAATACTGCTGAATTTCATTTGGATGTATTTTGTTATGGGAAACTAAACTAATCAGAAGCATTCTGGTGGAATTTAAGGAAATGGTGACTTGATTCGTTGAATTTTTCATTTACCTAATATTAATGAATGTCTGATGATGTTTTCATTATAGTGGCACAGCCTTGGCTGTTATGTTCAGGTTTATCTAAGTTTTTAGTTCATTCCTTGCACTGTGTTGCAGTATTGAACATGCTTTATCCTCTAGAGGGTTGTAGCTGGCCTCTGCTGAAAGGGATGAGTGTGAGGGAAGTCAGTATCCAAATACTTGCGTTTAGTGAGTGTGACTTCTCCCCTCCTAACATCCGGCTGCTCTAGCCCGTCTTGTCCACCTTCTTTATCCACGTGCATATGTCCATTTCTCTTCAGTTCTCTCCTTTTACTCTAGAGCAGTGCTGTTAGAAATGTCTGTCTTCTTTTTATTAAATCATGCTACCTTCTCTTTTTCTGAGATGTGAAGAAACAACTGAAAAAATGATTCTTTGTGTCTGTCCTAGGTTTCCTGTTGCTATAATGAAACATTGATCAAAAGCAACTCAGAGGAGAAAAGGGCTTATGATTGGGTTTAGAAGTTACAGGTCATCATTATCGTCATTATTAAGAGCAGCTGAGCTAAGCTGAGCAGGCACCTGGTGCCTTACACCATCAGGTCCACTTGCCCAGGGCTAGTGCCTCCCACAGTGGGCTAGGCCCACTCACGTCGATTAGCAGTCGAGCTCACCCTCTGCAGGCTGCTTACAGGACAGCATGATGGATGCAGTCCCTCTAGTCTGGTTTCCTATTGACTACTGATACTGACTACGGCCGTTTCACTTTGTAAAATTTTCTCTTTTTCACACTTACTTAGCACAATATTTTCCTGTCTTCTTAAATACTTTGGGAAACCTTAAATATTTTGTTTTCTTGTAAATGTCTTTTCTTTTTATTTATATTCAGGTTTATATTGAAACTTCACATTGTGATGTTTTGTCTTTAATAAGAAGCATAGTAACTATCTATCTATGGGGTATTCCTTATCATTGACAGTACTGTGGATGCCTCTGTCATAGAGATGTGTGTCCAGGAACTCAAGACCCCGCTGGCTTTATCATCTGCTGTTGAACATATTCAAGCTCAGGTAAGTACCTTGGATCAACCTGTCTTCTGTATCATGGATTTCTTTGCCTTGTGGGCCAAACAGCAAATTCTAAGGAGAGCCAACCTTAAGAAAAGGATGGGAATCTCTCAGTATATGCGTGATACTAGATAGTTTTTGAATAAGGTTACTTAAAAATTTAATAGAGAAACTGGGGGAGGAAAGAACAGTGGGCACTTTTTCTAACTCCATCATTAATGAATTATAAATGATTAGTAAAGTTTCTTGGAGCACTACTGTATAAAGGGGCACTGGTATAGACCACTTACTCCTATTATTTTAGGCTATCTCTGGTATTTGTTATTTTCACCTAGGTTGAAACATGCTCCCTGCCCCTCCCGCCACCTCACAAGACAGGGTTTCTGTGTGTTGTCCTGGCTGTCTTGGACTCACTCTATAGACCAGGCTGGCCTCAAACTCAAATAGATCTACCTACCTCTGCCTTTTGAGTGCTGGGATTAAAGGTGTGCATCACTACAGTCTAGGTAAACCTCCCAGCACATGGGAGGCAGAGGTAGGTGGATCTATGTGAGTTGGAGATGAGCATGATCTACTGTGACTTCCAGCCTAGCCAGCGCTATGTAGCAAGACCTTATTCTCAACAAAACAAACAAAAAACTGAAAGCCTATATTTTCACAAGGTGACAAAAATAAATTTTAATTTTTTATTCACAGCTATTCACTAAATTTCGGGTTCTTGCCTAAGTTCTTTATGTAAAATATGTTTAACAATTTCCAATATAGTTGCTACTGCTAGAATTTTTATTTAATGACCAAAATATAACATGCCATTTGTTTCGTGTTGGTAAGGGGTGAGAAGTGGAAACTGAAGTGTCTTTTGTGTTGCACTCTGAACACAGAAAGCCTCTAGAGTGTCTTGGAAATATTCTGCATGCCATTTTTGAGGCACATGGTTTTTTTTAGTATAGTATTTTTATTGAATTAGCTTATTCATAAGATACATGTTCTCTTTACTCTTTTGTTTGTACAATTGAAAAGTCTTAACTGAATGCCTTCTCTGGTTTAAAATTTCTCTTAAGTCATTAAAAATTTTTCTCTTTATATTAGGAAAATACATAACAAACCCATGTATATTTAAGGATAACAAGCATTCAGAAGAAAATATAAAGCAAGGGACAGCACCAGATATTGAGGCAGAGGCCCATACTTAGTGTCCAGGGGAAATCTTCCCAATCATATGTGTGACCTGACATGATAAAAAGTTCTATCGGCAGAACAAGGCCTCTGGCACCAGAGTCTGGCTGGTCTGTCCAAAAAACAGCAAGCAATCCAGAATTGCTGAAGCTGTATCTGTGAGGGGAAAATGAGACTAGAAAGCACAGTCAGCAATGAGGGCAGGACCTGGCCTGTAGTTGTGTCTTGAATGTACAGTTTAGTACCATGATAGCAGAAACAAACATTGATGGGTCCTTGTATGAGTAAATATATGCACAAGAAACCACAGGAGCAATTGTCAGTGCTGTAATGTTACAAAGGAAATGGTGGAAGTTGAGGAATCTCCCACAAGTACTGAGCAGAGCAAGAAGAGTTGGCCATGCATGTTGGTTCCAGAGGACACTCTGATCTGATCCACTTTGCTGCCCGCCTTGTATGGATTAATGTCTGTACATTGTTGTTTGTACAGGAATCCAGGAAACTCTCTAACATTTACCAGATTCTATTCTAGTTGCTGCTGTTGATACAAAGCAAACATCTGTGCCCATAAGGAATCTAGGAGCAAGAGACAGATAGGAGCACATACAGATGTGAAGTTTGGGACCAGATAGTAACAAATGGTGTGAAAAAAAGAGGGACATTCGTTGGACAAAGGGGTGCTACACAAGAGGAGTAGTTGGTACACAATGGTCAAAATAAAATAAAATAAAATAGAGCAAGAGACCTGGGCTATGGACGTCTGAGGCAGAGCCAGGTACAGAAAGCTGATAGTGAGGTGACAGTGTTGGTGTGTGTGATTGGTAGGTTTCGTTGTTGCATTGTTTGTTTCTAAGAATATTATAAATAGGAAAAGATAGTATATTAGCTATATTAATATTTAATCTTAAATGGTTAATTTACAAAATAGTTAGGTTTTTTTCTCTCATGTTTCTCACTGGCTTATTTATAATAGTATTTCCAGTACCCAGAGATTAGACTTTCTGTAACTTTAATATGGCAGAAGATGAAGAGATCACAAACACTTCACAGAGCAGTCTTGTGGTACTTGCCTATAATCCCAACACTTGGGAAATAGAGGTAGGAAGATCAGAAGTTCAAGACCTCTCAAGTACATAGTGAGTGCTAGGCCAGCTCAGACAGACTGCGTTAGACCCTGTTTCCAACAATATAAAAGAACAACAAAAGTGTTACAGAAATAAGCAAATTAAATTTCAAAATTTGTAGAAGGAATTCCTAAAGGATAAAGGAACATGTACTTTTATATAATACAAAAGAAGCTAGCATATTCTATAAAGGAATATCCTCATGGAAGAAGTAAGAGAACTTTTTAAGTTTTTGAGTGTTTTTAAGTGTCTGAGACTGTATACCGTGGGGACATGGACACCTCCACAAATGGAGACCAGTACCCAACTCCTATTACAGTCTCACAGCATCAAACTAAGATGAATGAAAAGACTGTGCTTTTATACATAGAAACTGGCCTTGGGTAGCTCTATAAAATTCTCCTTTAAGGATGTACGCCTGCTGTTCTTTAACTGCTGTCTCTCAGAGGAAGTTTTAAAAGGGGATTTACCAGGTACTACTTACAGTATTAGCATTGGGAAAATTCCAGAAATAGTTCTATTGTTAATCATGGAAATTTAATTTTTTTCTCTCACATTTGAGAATATTGTTTTTATATTTATATTATATGTATTTATAGTTATATATAACTAAAAGCAAAAATAAATTTTATTGATAACATTAGCTGGGCTATTAGAGTAGATGTATTTTCTTCTATTCTTACGCACTTTGAGTAATATTTTCTTAATCAGATTTTTCCTTACAAACTAGTTTACTTTGACTTTAAATATCCTCTATGCTTCTTCTATGATATTGGTTCTACAAGTTACCTATTTTTAAAATATAAAGACTTTCTTTAAATGGAATACAGAAATCGGCTTTGAAAATATTGCTTTATTTACTTGTGGTATAATTGATAGTCCTAGTGTGACCATTACTGACCATGCTCCTAATATTGGAAGCTATGCTTTGCCTGCTGCATATTAAGTATATAGTACATAATTTATGCTGAGTGCTTTTTTAGTGCTTTATTGTATATTTTATAAAGAAATGATTTCTTACAACACATAGAAAAGTAGACACCATGATGCGACTGAGATAGGCTTTTCATGAGATCTGCTTATTTATTATATTCTTTGTCTTTTTGCAAATAGGCTTCCTTTCTCTTGGAATTCCTATCCTCTTTGTCCCAGCTTTTGCAGTCCTGTCTGTTGGTAGATCCTAACCTTGTGACACAGGATGAGCTCTTGAAACCTCTTATCACTAATGTCATCCGAGTTCTCATTGTGTGTACCAAAGATGTATTAGGTAAGTTTTTTTAATGTTCTAAAAATTAAAATGTAATCACATCATTTTTTCCTTCTCTTCAGCCCTTCCCATGTCTCTGTCTTCTACTGTCTCTCAAATTTATGATCTCTGTTTCTTCAGTTGTTATCCTCCCACCCCATATTCCCCCAACACACACGACCTGCTCAGTTCGTATGATTGGACTTAGCTGTATATGATTTCAGGATAGACCACTTGGTATTGGATAATCAATTTGGAGGTTCTTCCTGAGGAAGACTCTCCCACTGTCAGTATTCCTTACTTGAAGTTAGTTCTTTGTCTGGGGTTGAGGCCCCATGAGATTTTCCTATTCCATTCTAGCATGTCTGTTGGTCTTATCCTTCAGGTCTTGTTTAGGCAGTCATGTTGATGAGACTCCATGGCTGCAGCTTCTCTGACATTCTAGGAGATAAAATCTTAGAGTGAACTTTTTGTTCCTCCGGCTTTTACAGTCTTTCTGCCCTGTTCTTCTGCAGTGATCCCTGAACCTTAGGGGAAGGTGTTGTATGGTAGATAGATGTATTAGTTGGGAGTGGACTCCACACAATCTCTATATTTTTATCAAGTGTGGTTTTCTGTAATGATTTCTATCTGTTGCAAATGAGACTCCCCCCACCCCCACCCCAGAGGGGTGAGACCTATACTTATCTGTGAGTATAAGGCCAAATATCAGGATGTAGTTAGGGATTGTGCTGTTTTAGTAAATTGGCAATTGTAGGTTTTTCTACAAGATCCATGACTTCACTAGCCGTGAATAGTTGGCTAGGGTTATAGTAGTAGGCATGATTTCCTTCTTGTGGAGAAAATTCAGTAGAGAGCTGTTGGTTACTACTAAGGTATAGGTGGTGGTACTGCCATGCTAATCATTGTTGTAGTTCATAGGCATCTTAACTAGTTAGGGTTATTGGTTGTTTCCCTACTTTGAAAGCTGGGATGGGACCTTCGGTTACCATGAAATGTGTCCTCAGAGAAGAGTCTTTCAGGTCAGATCCAGCTCTGGTCCTCTGGTTCCTGTGTCCAAAGTACATGGTATCTTCAGCAACAGGAACTTTAGCTAAGTTTTATTTTTACAGTTTAGATGAGAAGTGAACAATATTGAGGGAGCAAATCTTATTTTTCTCCAGATGAAACCATCTCCCCACCCCACCCCACCCCTGTTTTTTTTTTTTTTTTTTTGGAGGTTTTGAAGGTGTGTTTTATAATTAGAACAATCTTAAGTAGCTCCAGAAACAACTTAGGGCAGATGAGTAGCTTAAAAAATGGACCAAAAATCTCCTCTGTCTGCTAGCTGAAACATATGCTACAGTCTGCAGTGAACTTTGAGTAATATTTTTATATTTTTGGCTAAGGCCAAATTACAGATACAGGTATAAGTCAGTTTAGCATATAAGATGAACATTTTCTAAGACCTTAAAATATTGAGACCTACATTTTGTTGAAAGCTAAATATAATGCTTAGTAGTAGGGAAAATTGAAACAAAGTATAGGATTTAATGAATAGCATGGTGATTGTATGTGTCAAACCCTGAATTTTATAGACAGATATGTGTCTATATTTATCAGTGATAGTTATCAAGTATATGGGATCATATATGACTATGTTTGGTTTTTAAATATAAATCATTTTTAATAATGTAACTGATCACTTTACTTGCCTTTCTGTTCATTCATTCACCCATTTCTCCCCATATCCCATAGATTTAAAGTTAGTGCCTAGTACAAACTAGGCAAGCAGTTTATCACTCAGTTACCTCTCCAACCTATTTTAAATTTTTTATCTTGAGATAGTGACTTGGTATGTTGTTCACTCCGGGGTTGACCTAGCTCTGTAGCACGGGCTGCCCTTGAACTTGAAATCACTTTGCTTCAGCCTCTCAGTTAATCTGGAATTACAGACATACACCATCAAGCCTGACTTCAATTCATTCTTAGTTCATCCTTTGAAGTCACACAATTTGCTTTGCCTTTGAGATGTGAAAGATGTCGTGATCCTGAGCAATTCCAGTCCTCAGCATCATTTATATCCATGTTAATAGAAATTCTCTTAATGGTAGCAATAATTTAATTAAGCTTGGTAGGTTAGACTGTAAGCTCAACAGTGATGAAATTGATTCTTGTGAGAAGGGGTGAGGTAAATATTACAATTATCTGTAGTCTAGCAGAGTCCAGTTATACCTCATAAATTCTTTTTTTTAGTACTTTTTCGTGTTGGTTTTTGTGGCCATTACTTGACCAGTATTGATACTGAGTTCATGAAGATGGGGAAAAGCGTTGCAACATCAGTGCCACAAAACTGTGATGAAGATGATGAGTCACTTGATCTGGTGCACCTGGCAAAGGTGGTGTGACTGCTCTTGTGGTCTTGTAAATATTTTTTTATTGTTCCTCCTATAAATTTTATTATAAAGAAGTATTTAAACTTATGATTAGTTCCAGAAAGTACTGCAAGTCAGAATCGTTGGTGATATAGGAAGGTACATTTAGCAGCTAGGTTTTTTCCTTACATCTTGCAAAAGTGTAAATGTTTATTAAAAATTTATCTTAGGGAAAGCATTTTTAAATTGTTTTCTTAGAAACTAAGTTTTGAATGATTTTTATTAAACTTTGGCTATATTTCTAATATATACAGGTATGTTAGATATTTATAGTATTTCTTAATACAAATATTTAATTCAATACCTTATACATAAACATGTACAATTAAAATATTCAGTAAGTATTGTAATAAAATTAAATGTTAATAACATTTTAAATTTATTTCCAATTTAAATATTTTATCATTCTTTAGCCTTTAATGAATAAAAAGATTAGACTTTTATTATTTAAGAGTTACTACAAATAAGTGTATAGTACCTTAGTATATCAGTACACAGCATGTCTTTGGAATTAAATTTTTATGAGATTAGCAATGAGCAAGCATCTAAACTACCGCTTAGAGAGTTTAGTGACAGGATGTTGAGGAGCACTGGGACAGGTTGTGACCCGAGTCCTTAAAGTAGCTCTCTCAAGCGCCTCTCAAGGGTTGGTGCTGAGGAACGCCTGTTTGCAGCTTACTTGAGTGAAGTTTGACAAAAGGTGACAGAACTGCGAAGGTACAACTGGAGAGAGTCCAGAGACAACCACTGCTGTCCAACTTGCATTTACACAGACAGCGTCCTCGCTGTGGAAGGTTAACCTCTCTAGCCTGGGGTCCACACAGGCAGCGGTGCTCAGCCCAGTTTGTAGTGTTTTCTTTGTAGGATAATTCTCTGCTTGGCTCTTCAAAGAAAGTTTTCTTTCTCTTCTGCCTTGACCTTAGCACATTGTGCTTTTCTTTTCATCTCTGCACAGAGCTGCTAGAGGGAATAGAGAAAATCAGAGGAAAGTTTGTTTCACAGAAGAAACCGTTCTCAGGTTTTACTGTGTCTACTGTGCAGTTCTGAAATTGTGCCTTATCTTTACTGTTTCACACTTTCTGATTGTTGTTGAGC
Source organism: Microtus oregoni (assembly GCF_018167655.1). Taxonomy (NCBI): domain Eukaryota; kingdom Metazoa; phylum Chordata; class Mammalia; order Rodentia; family Cricetidae; genus Microtus; species Microtus oregoni. The sequence continues at coordinate 761,525 of NW_024543875.1, read as the reverse complement.
ATATTTTAATGAACGGATGGCTTGTGACTTTGTAAAAGGGTAGAGGAACATACCTTTAAGAAGCAGTAGAAAAAAGTTAACTGTAGTAATTTGATAATTTTGTAGGCTAGTTTTTATGCCATCTTGACTCAGGGTAGACTCATATGGGAAGAGAAACCTTGACTGAGCGAATACCACCATCAGATTGGTCTATGGGCAGGTCTATGGTGCATTTTCTTGGTTGATGGTTGCTGTGGAGGCCCCAGCTCATTGTGGACATTCACGTACAGGCAGTCCTGGGCGCTGTAAAGAAGCAGGCTGAGCAAGCCTTGAGGATTAAACCAGTAAGCAGCACTCCTCCGTGTTCTCTGCATCAGTTCCTGCCTGTTTGACTTCCTGTCCTGACTGTCCTTAGCGATGGCTGGTGATGTGTCACTATTGGTTGAAATAAACCCATTCTTTCCCAAGTTGCTTCTGGTCATAGTGTTTTATCACAGCAACAGAAATTCTCACTGGGACAATAGTGATTATTGCCTTTCTTGAGTGCTGGAATGGGCCTTGGGAACGGAATCCAGGGAGTGGGGTAGTTGCACTGGCAGGGAGGCCATTCACCTGTTCTTACTGGTGTGGCCTGCACCTGCGCAGCTGGAGTCCACCGGGGTGGGGGTGTTGAGGTAGGGGCGAGGTGTGGATGTGGTATGGGCCTTGGGAACTGAGTCTGGAGTCTGGGGCAGTTGAGCTGGCACGCAGGTCACTCTTGTAGTTAGTGTAGTCTGCCATTGGGCAATTACTGGTTTTCTTTATGAAGTGTGTAATTCATGTATGCAATAAAGTATTAGTGGTCAGTTGTGTATTTCTGGGGCATTCTCTTGTTAATTACTCAAAGTGTTTCTGCCAAATTTTCCAGATGCACAGTTAGTGCTGGCTTTTCACCGCACATGGACACACTTATTCGACCTTCTGGCCACACTCCTGAGGAAAGCTGGTGCTGTTTCCCTTCCTCTTATTACCTCAGCTCTTGCCAAGCACTGGGAGGCAGTGATTGGTAAGAAGATCCTTGCATGTTAGGGGTCTTTCATATAATAAAAATTGGTAAACTTTATTCCTAGTTAAATGTGTAAATTTTCCAAATAGTTATGGCATGGCTTAGGAAAGAATTACAGGGTACTTGAGAATTTGCAATACTCCGCATGAGCCTCCTTTTCCCCAAAATATAGATTTGAAAAATTGCAATAAATCTCAGTATGCCAAAAACCAAGTAAGAGCAGTCTGTGGTTTCATGAAAATGTGTGTTAACATACACATTTTAATTTAAAAAAAAAATTTATTGATTGTATTGAGCTATACATTTTTCTCTGCTCCCCTCCTTTCCATTTTCGTCCTCTTCTACCCTCTCCCATGGGTCCCAAGCTCCCAGTTTACTCAGGAGATCTTGTTTTTTTCTGCATTGATTGTTTTTTTATATTTATTTGTTATGTATACAATATTCTATCTGTGTGTATGCCTGCAGGCCAGAAGAGGGCACCTCATTACAGATGGTTGTGAGCCACCATGCAGTTGCTGGGAATTGAACTCAGGATCTTTGAAAGAGCAGGCAATGCTCTTAACCTCTGAGCCATCTCTCCAGCCCCGAGATCTTGTTTTTTTCTACTTCCCATGTAGATTAGATCCATGTTATAACATACACATTTTTATAATGTTCATAAAACAATTAGAAAGATTTATTTTTGATCCCACAAAAGTTGTTCCTTTTTTTGCTATCTGCATTCTGTGTTAAAATGTACATACATGGACTCTCATACACAACACAAGAAATTCTAAAATATTTTCTTTCTCAAACTATTTTTTATAGTATAGAAATATCAAAACTTAGGTTTTTTTATATTTTGTTTCTCATTAAAATAAGCAAGTGACTTTTTATGTAAGTAAACTTTGGTGTTTTTATAGTCTCATAAACTTTAACATAGCAAGACTTTACATACATATTTATGTCTAACATTTGTAAAATGCATTTTTAGGAAACATATAAAATATAGGCTTCTGTATGGGCCACGTACATGCTAGACAAGTGCTGAACTATACCTCAGCCATACCTCCAAATTCTGGCTAACATTTTCTTAGTACTGAAATAAAATTCAGAACTTAAAAATTCTAGGAACTTTAAATGTTAGCTCAAAGTAGTCATCCACACATTGTCCCTATGTTTATATACTGAAAAACACATATAGTGAAAAATAAAATAGATTTCTCAACTCTCAATGTTGCCTTAATATTGACTTTAAAACTGTTTTTTTCTTGTATATATGCTATTGATAACTTTAAAAATAAGAATTATTTTATAATAATTATTTTAGAATTAGTATTAACTAATTTAATAATTTTAATTATTTATAGCATTAAAAATAAGAATGATATAAATGTAACTACTAAAACAAATCCGATTAATTCCCTCCATAAATTTGAAGACGTTTTCAAACATTTACATCAGAAATCATTCTCCCTTTAGATGCATTGTGCATATGTGTCGGGTTGTCAGTCAGGTGCCCTGCCCTGAGTATTGCCACCCTCCAGTTCCTGTCTGTCCTCTTGGCGGAGGAAGAAAAGAGGCGTCTCCAGGACAAGGACAGAACAAATACGTGCCAGGCCCCAACAGTGGCTTTACTTCTTGATGGAACTCAGGAAAGTCTTAAAGCTTCAGAGCGACTTAATGAAGCAATTCTTCAGGTGTGTGAGTCCTTGATTCTTTTGGTTGTTTGTTTTCTGGACTTTTTGTATCATTTTTTTTTTTTTTTTTTTTTTTTGATTTTCGAGACAGGGTTTCTCCGTAGCTTTCGGTTCCTGTCTTGGAACTAGCTTGGAACTAGCTCTTGTAGTCCAGGCTGGCCTCGAACTCCCAGAGATCCGCCTGCCTCTGCCTCCCAAGTGCTGGGATTAAAGGCGTGCGCCACCACCGCCCAGCAACTTTTTGTATCTTTAAAGGAATTCACGTTTAGTAGTCATCATTTAAAAATTTTTCAGCCAATCAATGTTTATTTTTTGATTAGATAAACAATACATTACAAAGCTATAAATAGATTAGCAAGTATAAATAAGACTTTAAGAATTATCTCACGCAAACCTGTATTTTTTTTTACAATTAAGACTATTACTCTGTAATGGCCCACCCCCCTGTGTGTGTGTGTGTGTGTGTGTGTGTGTGTGTGTGTGTGTGTGTGTGTGTATGTGTTTCACTGGAGATTAAATCCAGAACATCTTACATGTTAGTCAAACATTCTATCATAAAGCTGTATCGTTAGCTCCTTATTTTACCTTTTATTTTGAAACAAATTCTAAGTTGCTCAGGCTGGCCTTGAATTCACCCTGTATAGGCTAACCTTGAAACTATGATCTTCCTGTCTCAGCCATTTGAGTATCTGACATCACAGGCCTGGGGGATAAGGGCTAGTGTGCCATAAGTGTAGTTTGGTTGGTAGAATGCTTACATAAGCATGCATAATTCTCTGGGTTCCATCTCTAAAACTACATATACTGGCTATGATAACACACAGCTGTGATTGGGCATTCAGTAGGGAGAGGCAAGAGAAGCAAGAGTTCAAGGTCATAAATGGGGTTGGTTCATAAAGTGAGTTCAAGGCCAGCATAAGACAGATGAGACTTTGACTCAGAGATGGGTAGTGCCTTTTAATACCATTTTATGATTTTATTACCTCCCTAAAAAATGAAAAAGTGCTAGAATTATGTATGAAAGACTTGCACATCACTTAGATGTAATTCACATGGTCGTTCTCTCTGCTGATTTCTCGTGGTCTCTTTTTTAGTGCATTTTGACCAGTAGTAATTTTCCACTTGTTGCAAAACTGAAACTTCTTTAATATGGGTGAAAGCTACACTTATTTGAAGGTATGAGGATAAGCATTTAGAATACAGTTACAATATATTAGTTTGGGAAAATGGCAACAAGAAGGTCCTTATCTTGAGTGTATGACCTCTCTATCCACAGGTTATTGGCTAGGTTTACAGTATCAGGCTTGAATTTCCTCCTTTTGGTGTTCTTAAGTCCAATTAGACAAAGTTGGCTGCCCCCCAAGATAAAGGTGCCACTACTGAACCACTGTGGATTTTTTCTAACCCAGACAATGTTGTGTTTCTTGGTGTTAACAGGTAGATAGAACTATAGATACTTTTCTCCCTTAGCAGCTTGCATAGCACCTTGGGAGGCAACGATAGAAAGTCCTTTGGGAGGAGACTTCCAGGTCAGTCCCATCTCATTCCCTCCAAGTCCTGTGTCCACAGTACAATGGGCCTTCCCTTCAAATTCTGGGGAGCAATGAAGGACAACAGCAGCAGTCTATGTTGTGTTAGGTATCTTTTGGACTCCCCTAACCAACCAACTCCTGAGGTATTTCTTGTGCTTGATACTAGGGTTTTCACTAGGGAGTCTATGGTTCTTGGGGTAGAGTATTACGACCCCAAGTGTCATAACGTCATTTAACTGTGTGTGTGTATGTGTGTGTGTATGTATGTATGTATATGCATGCATGTTATATATAATTCACATAAACATAAAATAATATGATTTCCTATACCATTTTCAAACAGTGTTAATTATTCCTTCTACTTCCTCTCCCTCTGTATTGCCCCTTTTACTCCTGTGTTGTCTATATTCTCTGCAGTGCTATGAAGGAAAATCTCCCAAAGATGTCCTGAAAAGAGTTGCCGCAAATGCACTGATGTCACTTCTGGCGGTCAGCAGAAGAGCACAGAAGCATGCTTTGAGAGGTGATCTTCAGCATCAGTTGTTTCTATGGCATCTTGACAGTTGTATTTCCTGCTGCTTGTTTTTAATTTTCTTTGAACTAAAAATGTAAAGAAATTATAGTAAAATCTCAATGACATTTAAAAAGTTTTTAGCAATTCAGCAATCATTGATTTACTTTTTTATTGTCTCTAAAATTTGTTTTATTTTTAAGTATGTATATGTATTTCTGTTTGTGTGTGAGTGCGTTCATGTGGGTGCAGTTGCTTATGGAGGACAGAAAAGGGTATTGGATCCCTTGTTGCTGGAGGTCCAGGGTGATGTGAGCTGCCTGGCGTGAGTGCTGGGAACTGAATTCAGGTTCTACCCAGCCCTTTCTCCAGCCCCACATTTATTGCTTTTCAATTAAAATAGAGTATGCTGGGAATACAGTGCCTAGGAAGCACAGGACCTTTGAGTTTAACCCCCAGTACTGAAAAATCAGTTAATCAATAAAATAAAGATGATACTTATAGATTGTGTGTTTCTATTTACATGTAATGTTACTCTAGAGGCTATATATAAAGAAATTTCAAGCTTTAACCTATTACTCAGCTTCATATTATTAGTGTATACACTAATTAATATTTAATAATTGTGCATTGTTAGTGTATGCATCCACGTTTTATGTCTCTAATACACACAAACATAGTTTTTATGGTACAATAAAGATAATAATATCCAATGGATAGTATTTTTATATAGATTTTCACACTTCAGGGTGATGGTTTCTCTTCTGGACATCAGGGATTAGGGATCTGAGAGGTAAAAGAAAGTAATAGGAACACATAACCCATCCGTCCAACTAATGACTTGCTGCTAAGATAAGATGAAGCATGCAGGCTGCAAAATATAAAGTAGATCTGAAACTCTCACAAAAATAAAAACGAGTGGCCTTAGTATTGTGCTCGTTCCCCCCTTTTAGTCATTATTCTCCCGCAGATTGGATTTGTACAGGCACCCATTGACTTGATTGTTAACCTTAACCCCTTCAGAGATGGAATGGCTCCTGACTATCGCAGGTTTTTTCTCTCAGCTGATCTCATCGAGAACTGCATGGAGCAGATGAGACACATCAATGCACAGCTGAACCTGGACTTGCTGAGGCCTGGGAAAGCAGCGCTGAAAAAAAAGGTGACTTCAGTCTCTGAATTCTTGTGTAAGGGTGCATGGATAAAGTAATCCTGTCTCCATTACTCTCCTGCTTACAGTGAGCACAAGGTAGAAATCAATGTCTGACTTAGAACATAGGTAGAGGCAGTTTAGTTTCTGAGATTAATTCTCACTTGAAAATCTTTAAGTGAGACTTACATCTTATTCTTTCTTGTTATGCACAATTAAAATATGTATATTTACATGATATATTGCAAAAATATTTTATACAATGGAGTATTTGAATAAAAGTAAGCTTTGTAGGGAATGAAATCTGTAACAACTATAATTTATTTTATGTTTATATGTCAGGCACAGTTTGTACATTTCAAATTTATTATGTCACGAATAAACACTGTAACGACATGGTCATAGAATCCTGCGATTGATGAGGTAATCTCCTTCCATGATTCCCAGATGTTTGTTCTAGCATTGAATTGCTTGACTGAATATATAAATTATACTTTAATATAAACACTATAACATAGTGGCTATATATTACCCGTGACTAGCAATAATTGTGACCAGTAACATTTAGACTACCTTTTTCCAGAAAATGAATGTATGTATAATATTTAAATCTAAAAATATGTATTCTACTTATTATGTAGAATATAATATATTAAACTAATATACATAATACAATAAGAAAGAGAGAGAAAGTAGCTATGTAGATGTAATATTTGTTGATAAAGTTCTCAAAACAAAACAGAGGTCTCAAAAAATGATAAAAAAAAAAAACCAAACATACAGAAAAGCATATGACAGCAAATGCTGACATCAATGTGAGGAAAGGAAAGCACTCATTCACTGTTGTTGACGCAGCCAGTCTGGAAATCAGTGTGCAGAATAGTTTTTCTGTAAAAACTATTAAGAAATCAAGAAGGAAGTATAGAGATGGCTCAGTGTTTAAGAATACATACCACTCTTTCAGAGGACTTGAGTTTAGTTCCAGAGGATCCAGTGTCCTCTTCTGATCTTTGGATGCACTACACTCAAATGAATATACCCACACATAGACTCGTGTGTGTGTGTATGTGTATGTGTATATATATATAATTTAAAAGTAAGGTTAAACAAATCTTTAAAAGGAAAGACAAAACTTTTAATAGTTTAACTGATATGTGGTAACAGGATCCGTGTTTAACAGCTTCTTTTCCTGCTTCTTATTTTCATGCCTAGCCAAAAGTGCTGCTTCATCATTGGGACAGTGAGCCAGTACCTGATGTGATGGAAAACCAGTCCATACTTGCCTTGCTTTATTGGGATGAAACATGGAGGCTATTATATATCTGATTTCCTCCATGCTTGATGGAACAGAAATAGCTTTTTTGTGGTGCACACACTTCTTGAGATATGGTCACCGAACCTTGTCAGTTTTTATAAAGTGTCGGTGGTTGGGCATGATCACACACAACTGCAGTGTACTGTGATCGTAAAGGAGGGGGTTACTCTTTCCATAAAGCACTGCATTCCTGTTTTTCATCTTCTTTTGTCTGTGCAGGAGGACGGCTTTATCAAAGACCTAAGCATTACCATGCAGCTCCTAAGGAATTGCCTTTACCAAAATGAAGAATGTAAAGTAAGTAGAGCTCCGTGGAGTGTTGATAGTAGTTCAGGTAGTGCATTGCTGAATTTTTATATGAGGTAACATAGGAGGAGTAGCGGACCCTCTGAATTCTCTTGTTTAAGATGTGTACCTGAATGTTTCTTAAGCTCAGAGTTAATTCTAAGAGCTGGATGCATTTGATCATGTTGTCCTTCAGCACTAATTACACTCTTATTTATATCAAAGCTTGAACATCATAATTAAGTCATAAATTCTGAACCTATCCTTCATTCTATATTGTTAGGCATTTAGATTTTCTTTTTGACTACAAGGGAATAATAAATGGTTGTCTGTGTTTTAAGAAGTGAAGGTTTTTAAAGATGTTTGACAAAATGGTTATTCAAAGGGAGTAAAAGATAGTATTTATAATTATAAAGAAAGATAAGCATGCATCCTGCTTCAGACTAGATATTGTTTTGCTCGTTGTGGTCATGTCACCTAAAGGAAGCCCCCTCGTCCATGTCTGCTGTCCTTTGTGGCCTTTGCACAGTCCTCTTTGAGAGCCACCGAGTCTGCTCTGTCTCTGAGTATTGGTTCTGCCCACTTCAGCAATCGTGATGGTACTATTGTGTGGCAGAAAATCTGAACTCTTGAAGTTGGTCCATCTGGAGTGACCTCACTTTTGAGGCATTAGCTTAAAGCTTTAGTGTTAAAAAACTGGTAAGATAAAGATCAATTGAGAAATTTCTTTTGCCTTTAAATTTGTTCAGTTTATATGGTAAAACTGGAAAAAGCATGTTGTATCTGGAGAAACATGGTAAACATGTATTACTTAAGCTATAATAAGTAAGATACATATAATTATTTTAAAATTAAGTATTTATTTATACATTTGTGGTGTATGGCCCTATAGGCTCATATATTTGAATGCTTAGTCACTAGGGAGTGGGAGTGTTTAAGAAGGACTAACAATGCACAATTATTAAATAATAATTAGTGTATACACTAATAATATGAAGCTGAGTAATAGGTTAAAGCTTGAAAGAATAATTGCATTACTCTTGAGTGTAAATATAAATCTGTGGGACAGAAATCCTTAATTTTTTCTTATTCCAGCTTAGGAAATATGTCCTTATTACTAATTATTAATTGTTAGGGTCATAACTCATAATTAAATCACCTTCTGCCACCTCACCACGGTTTATGCACATGTAACATTAAGGAGTTTTTCTGTTGAATAGATTATATGGCCGTGAGGCAAATGAACCTAAACAGTGGTTAGGACTCAGGAGGGCGAACTATGATACTCCAGACAAAGATGATAAGGCCTTACCTGAGCAGGGAGAAATGTAAAGGGGTGTATAGTAAATCTGAAGAGTTGACATGAAAGAAGAACCCTGTAGAACGATTTCCACACCCCAACTTGAGCTGCTTACAGTGTGGTAGTAGACAGCAGAGTGCAGGGAGGAGGCTCCCAAAGCTCAGGCTTGCCTGTGGGTGTGCCGCGTAAGCCTTTGGGAAATTCATGTGGAGAATCTCTTGGAGCTGAGTTTTATGGGCCTGACGAGCTATACATTCTGGCAATAGTAGAAGTATGTAATTGATATTTGTATCCAGGATTCTAGTTGAAATTTACCAAGACGGTATATTATAACAGCTTTGGTAATGTATTTGGAACACATGTAGAGAAGGTAGGAAATCAGAGGAGTGTAGATATAAGGCAGAAGAACGGAAATGAAAACAAAGAAACTTGTAGTAAGTGCCCCAGTGCTGGAGAGTTTGGCAGCCACAAAGGTTAGAGTGGTCTCAGTGAATCATCAGACAGGAAGTAAACTGAAGGAGCTGAAGGTGAAATGCAGGAAATGGACATGACAGCAGTGAGCATTCTTGCCACAGCTAGGTCATTGCATGACATAAGTATATTTGGTGCTACTACTGTGTAAACCACTTTTATATCATCAGAGAAGTAATCAGAGAATTGCATAAGTTAATGACTAGTTCATAAAATTGTCTACATTTTTTATTAACTGATGGAAAGATCAAGTCCCTGAGGAGACAGGAGAGTCAGTCATGTTTCCGAGGGCAGATGAGTGTATTAATTTCTGACAAGAGCAGTACTGATTCTCTGCCAGGCAGAAGGAAAATGAGAGAACAGATACATGTGGGAAGAATGGAGGATAGATAAGAATTCAGACCTGATGGTTTCTTTCTTTGTGAAGTGAGTGGAGTCATTTGTTGCCAGTGGGACTGAGTGAGATGAGTGAGAAGCATGAGGAAGACCATTGGGAGTAACTTCAAAACCTAGAGAGTATCAAATATTTTATATGACTGTCTACTTCATCCTACTGTTTGGTCCTTTGCGCTCTGAAATGGTTGTACAATTATGTGCCTGAGGACTCTAGTTCATGTGGGTATAGAAATTACCTTATAGTTCTTGTTTTAAAACGATACTCCTGCACTTCTGCAAGCAACTGTATCCTATCTACAGTATTGTCCCAATCTTAACTGATTTTTAATAAAGCCTAAGTTACTTAGAATCTGTTCAAATTACACAAAAGTAATCATTAACTTCTGGTACTTATACACATTAAAGATAATCTTAGGAGTAAAAACAAAGTCACTTCCTCTTGAATTCTCTACTTCTCTCTCAGTACCATCCATCCGTTTGTAGTTTGTGGCTACTGACTAGCTAGTAATCTGTCTGTTGTGTGAGTCTGCACTTATGTTGGAATCTGTGCCTATGTCTGTTGCCTGACGTGTATGAGTATCTGATAAGGCTTTCCTCTGTATTTATTGGTCGACCTAGAAAACATGGTGTGGGAAGGAATGGGTATTCTTTACAGAGCTCTTTAACAGTGATTGATAGTTGAAGATATTACAGACTGCAGCTGACCCAGAATAGTACTCAAAACTACAAACTGACGTCATCAACTTATATCTATTATATGTTGCTTCCATTTTTTTATTTTTTTGTTTTTTTTTTGGTGACAGATTCTTATTTTGAAGTTGCTGCCAGCGTATTGACTGTTTTCAGCAAACAATTACCACCGCACACACATTTATTATTCGGGGTTACTTGGGGCATGGAAGAATACGTAAAAGTTTATGCATTTAAACTGATTGTGTGAGAAATCCAAGGGATACATTGTTCTTTTCAGGCAGGTTAAACTTAAATAGTCCATGCACACAGTAGGACAGCAAATTAAGCACATAGTCTTAAATAATTTCAAAGGATATTATTTACCTGATCTGGAGGTCTGGGCAAAGTTCAGCCTCTTTGGGGTCAAGTTCTTTTCTTCCTGAAAATTGTGTCTCCTCGTGTATACTATATGCACATTAAAAGAAGAATAAAAGCAAACTTGATTAGAGTATTTTCTTGACTGCAAATCTCTGACCATGTCTGAGTCTTTTGAAGAGTTTATGTTTTGCTGAGGAATAAACACTTTCCTGCATATGTTACATGCTTTGGAAGCTGTTTTCTATAGTTCTCTCACTGACATATGCGAGTCACCCTTCCTGAGACTGGGCAGGCTCCCGAGCAGGGCCGCCCAATGTGGAGCACTATTGACTGGGAAAGGGCCCTCCTTATATGCAGCAAAGATGAATTAAACTATTGATTTATGGAGGTGACAACTAACTGAACGTAATTTTGCATTTCAGATGTGCAGACTAACGCCTGGTCTTCCCTTTCCCAAACAGGTGGCAGCTCTTGAAGCGCGTCTTGTGCCCGCTCTGCACTCTCTTTGGCCTTGGCTTTTGATGGAGGATTCACTGATGCAAATTGCCTTGCAGTTGCTTTGTGTCTATACTGCTAATTTTCCAACTGGTAACTAGAATCAAATGTTGTTTTCTCTAATAAATTAAAATGCTAGTTTCATATGATGTTATTACGCTGGACTAGAAAAATGTGCATGTTGATGTGTTTCTCCTTATGAGTGTATGTTAGTCAAAGGCTCTGGATCGTACGACTCCAGACCATTTTAAGAATATACTTGTTGGCCTGGCAGAGTCACTGGGTAGTTCAGGAAGTACACTGTCCTGATTATGTGGCTATGGGAAGCTGCATATAGTGAGAACATCCAAAGGGTGAAAATTTGTGAAAAAGACAGGTGAAGATTAGAACCATTATCGATTTTCTAACAGAAGACAAGCATGACAGAAGTTAGTTTAAGCTACTGTTGTCCTGAGAGGGGACAGCCCATCTCTAGGGTTGAAGGTACACATCAGCATTAGGCTTTCAGTGCTTATTTGCAAGTGTATAGGTGGATGACCAAGTCATTTTGACAGACATACATGCTTACCAGTTTGTGTTTTTAAAAACTAGGAAGTGGAACAGCGGCAACTCTGTGACAGGCTTTTTCTTTCGAAGGTTGCAGTTCTCTCTGTTGGTCCAATTATGGACAGTCTGTTCACACTGCCCACAGAGGCGCCCCCAGCAGCTCCCTGCTACTGTGTATCTTGAAGCTGGCTTCCCAGATGCCTGCAGAGAGCAACACCATTCAGCAGATGGTTTTTATGTTTCTCTCAAACCTGGCCTTATCTCATGACTGCAAGGGAGTAATTCAGAAAGTAAGTACTTAGCATTTCCTGTATGTCATAAAAGAATTGTTTGGCAAAATAACTCTGTCAATCAAATTTTATAAGTCATTTTCTAGGACTGCTTTATATGATTTCAGGACACTTTGTTTTAAAGGTTGGTAAAAGAATTAAGAAACTAATCATTTAAACCAGTTTGGGAGGCACTAAAACTAAAGCAGGAGTAGACCCTGATTATGCCCCTTCTAGTTATCTCATTGCTTTTAAACTGTGTTTTGTCTCAAAAACAGTGATTTAACAAAAAACAAAACACTGGTATCATACAAATAATATATTTGATCTGTGCATTGACCAGTCAAACAGTAACAATTTCTGTTCATATTATGGTGACAGAAAGCTGTGTAAAATCAGAGCACTTTGCCCCGGTTTCATTTTACATCTTAATGTCATAAAGTGCCATTTTATGAGGATCCGCAATTCTGAAGCTTCACTTCTTACACTAATTCTAGCTGACTGTATAAAGGAAGGGACTGAGTGAGACAAATCTAGTACACATGTACAGGGCACAGAGCGTCATTATGGCTGTATATGAACAGAGTCCTTGATTGAATTTTAAAATGTGAATATTATCAGACCATCTGTTACTAATAACAATGATTTGAATTTTTTTTTTTTTTTTTTTTTTTTGCTGCTTGGAGGTCAGATAGGATTTGTAGGAGTTAAGTATCCCCTTCTACTGCTTCATGTCTTTGAACCCTGAAAGATAATTTAAATATAATCACCAAATAAATAGAAATGGCTCTCTTACTTAGGAAATTGATTTATTGGTCTTACTGTGGAAATATTTTCAATAATTTATTGCTCTCAGCTCACTCTGGCTTATGAGTGTCCTCATTACATTTTTCAGAAATTTCTCAAGTCTGGTGTAGTGTTATCCAGAAGTCAGCCTTGGTGGGAGCATTCACACCGTGTGACGTGGCATGTACTATAACCAGTGCTCTGTCTCACCCTCACTCAAGCCCGTTCAGTTTATTTACTAGCATACAGCTAGATAATTTCTTCATGGATGTGCTAATATTTCTCTCATTCATTTATATGAGTGTATGTGCATATTTATATACGTATATGCCATGTATTTGAACACACATGTGTATTTGAATATATTTCTTCACAAATGTTTTCATATATATATCTTTGTGTATACATATACAAATGTGTACATATATATGTTCTGAAAGACCATCTTGAGACAGATATATGGGATTACCTTCTTCAAAATGAGAGGTATGTACTTGTTCATAAGTTAAATGAGAAAACACCTGTAACTATATTGATCTGAAACAACTTCACTTCTGTCAGACTTGTTAACTCCCATGCAGGGTGGATTTGGGCTTTGTTTCCTTTCCTCCCACAGGATATCTTTAATGAGTAGCAAAATTGCCAGGAGGCCAACTCTGAATTATTAACCATAATAATTGAGTTGATTATAGTTTATTTCATCTATTATCAGGAAAAATATAACAGGTATAAAATGTAATCACTATTTTGTTCTTGCCTTTCCATTTATACTTGGAAATGTATAGATGAAGCATTTGGAAGAAAAATAAATTAAAATTAGGGAAAAGAATATCAAAATACTAGTTAATTGGATACCAAGGGATTAGAAAAATAATGAATAAGACCTGAAAAGAAAATAATATTCTGTGTTTACCCACAGAGCAATTTCCTACAGCACTTCCTGTCCCTGACATTGCCCAAAGGAGGAAGTAAGCATCTCAGCAATCTGGCCATTCTGTGGTTGAAGTTACTCCTGAATATATCGTTTGGAGAAGATGGACAACAAATGATCCTGAGGCTAGATGGCTGCTTAGACTTACTCACAGAGATGAGCAAGTACAAGCACAAGACCAGCCCCTACATACCTCTGCTAATTTTCCATAACATTTGCTTCAGTCCTTCTAATAAGCCTAAAATCCTGGCTAATGGTAAGTAACCACACTGTGGGCTCATTTCACACATGTTATGATGTTTAGTTCATTCTACTCACAATAAAACACAGAGTAGCTCTATAATTTCCTGCTGTATTCAGGAATGGGTCTAGCCTCTGTGTGGACCAACAGCTGATGCCCCACTGGATACATTAGGTGAGGGGACAGCTGGGAAAGAGCAGCCGTGGGCAAGAGTCACAGCCTTTGCTTCTCTCCGTCTCTTCTTGATCTGCTGTTATTCTAGTTCCCCCTCATTTCTTATTCATTTTCCAGCAAATGAAAGCTTTCTGGAGCAGCTGTTCCAGTTGTAACTCCTGCTCTTCACCCTGCCCTGTGTCCCTCCCTTCCCCAATCCTACCTCTCTCCTTAGCCTTATCACTCTCTGATGCACTATGAATTTTATATGGCTCACTTTTTGTTTTTATGCCCTTTACATTGATAATTGATACATGGGCTGTTTAGAATCAAGAGGTTTGTGCCTGTCAACAGGAAGCACTCCTTAAGCATTTAGTAGTTGAGAGAAATCCTGACAGGCAGAGTTGAAAGCCATAACCAGATAGGGAAATTAGCCTTCCAGGCTTAATTCTCTGAGAGGAAGTATGTATATCTGGAGGCAATTCAAAAGGACTCCTGGAAGAGAAAAAGAAACAAGGAAGAAATTGGAGGAATCTGTTTCTGAAACCATAACTTGTCCAAGGTTTCTGTCCTGCCTGGTTCCCGCAACCATTAAGTCCCAAAGAAATCACACAGAGGTCTGTATTAGCTATAAACTGATTGGCCCATTAGCTCAGGCTTCTTATTAACTCTTATAACTTATATTAGCCCATTATTCTTGCCTAGGTTTGCCACGTGGCTCAGTACCTTATCCAGCTAGGCAGTCACGTCTTGCTTCTTGTGTGGCTGGGTCAGGACTGCGTCTCTTCCCAGAATTTTCCTGTTCTCCTTCACCTGCCTCTACTTCTTGTCCGGTTGTCCCACCCTATACTTCCTGCCTGGCTACTGGCCAATCAGCATTTATTTAAAATATAATTTACAGAATACAGACCATTGTCCCACACCAATAACTACCAAGTAAATGGGTATAAATTTCATGTGGAATTTTATAGAAGACATCCTATTGTGGTGGGGGAAGAGGCCGACTTTAGCTGCCCACCCATCTGGTCTTGAATGCCCCTTTCATTTTACAGCTTCTCTGAAACTCACAAAATACTTCCTCCTTTACTGTAGTAAGAATGAGATTATAAAGACACAGAAAGTGCCTAGCCTTGTTGCTAGTACATAGTAGATAATATATTAATCCTCCTTTCCTTCCATGCT
The DNA here is from genome assembly GCF_018167655.1 of Microtus oregoni. Classification (NCBI taxonomy): domain Eukaryota; kingdom Metazoa; phylum Chordata; class Mammalia; order Rodentia; family Cricetidae; genus Microtus; species Microtus oregoni. Next base: position 746,209 of record NW_024543875.1, on the reverse strand, counting down.
TTAAACCTATTTTTTTTCTCAGAGACTTTACCACCCCAAGTTTTCCAAGTGAATAGAAATGACACTGTGCTCATGTTTTGTGTGCATATACAATTTAGGTACAGCAAAGAGAGATATCTTAGGAACAAGAAAATTATTATCAAAGTATTATTCAGAATGCAACAGAGAACTAGAAAAATGAGAAATGATTAAAAGCATAAAAGTTAAGTGATATAGCAAATACCCTGAGGCAATCTAATATGTTTTAATAAAATCCTAAATGAAGACCGAAAGAGAATGGGGGGTAAAGAGGAATAATGCTTATTTCTTTTTTGAGCAGGGGAAGAAAGGGTCTATTTCAATCTTGTAGCCATCAAGAAAAGCCAAGGCTACATGGTGGTGTCGCAGAGAGCAGTGAGTCAGACCAATGACTGCAGCAGTGAACATTTGCAAGATAAGATGTATGGCCTAAAGGGCCTACTGTGTGACTCAGCAGGCCAAGATAAGATGTATGGCCTAAAGGGCCTACTGTGTGACTCAGCAGGCCAAGATAAGATGTATGGCCTAAAGGGCCTACTGTGTGACTCAGCAGGCCACACTACCTTCCATGGCTACATTTTCCATTTTCTTTCTCCTTCCTTCCTTCCTTCCTTCCTTCCTTCCTTCCTTCCTTCCTTCCTCTTTGTTGGTTCCGGTTCTGGTCTTGGTTTGTCTCTTGGTTTTCTTTGGATTTTGTTTTTTCTTAAATTTGGTTTTGATTTGGGTGGAGGGCAATTGCAAGTGCAGAAGGCAGATGCAAGGAGATGAGATAAGTTGGATCGGAATGCATGATGTGAAATCCGTAAAGAATCAATAAAAAGTTATAATTTAAAAACAAGAGAGAAAGAAAGGCTGAGGCAGGGATACTAGGCATGAACTTGGAGCAAAGCCACAGAGTAATTCTTCTTACCTGCTTGCTCCCTACTTCTGCTCAGCTAGCTTTCTCATACAACCCGGACCGTGTGCCCAGAGTAGCTCTGTCTGCAGTGGGGTAGGCCAACCCCCATCAATTAGTAATTAAGAAAAGTGCCTTTCCCCTTCTCGCCCTTACCTCCCCGCCCCCATGAAAGACCCATTTTCAGTGGTATGTTGAACATGATGGAATAGAGTGGAAATTCCTGCCATGAAAGACCACTGGCTAATCTGACAGAGGCAGTTCCTCAATTGAGGTTCCTTCTTCCCACGTCTTGAATTGACAACCAAGAATAGCTATCATTAACAGAGAAACTACAAACTAATAGTATATATATATACTGAATTTCATCTGTAGTCTCTGTGGCTCAACCATATGCTTTTCTGCTTTATTTCTTTTTCTATTTTGTTTTTTGGGAATTTTATACAATATATTTTCATCCTCCTTTCCCACTCATACCCCTCCCAGGGGTCACATATCAGATATTCTCTATATCAGATATTTACAATTCATACAGTAACGAAATTAGTTATGATGTAGCACTGAAATAATTTTATGCTTGGGGGTCACCACAACATGAAGAATTTATTAAAAGGTCATGGCATTAGGAAGGTTGCGAACCACTGATTTAGCAGAATAATAGTGGTAGGTTCTCTCCTAGGTATGACCTATCTAGCAACAGGTTCTTGCCAGCAACATATCTCAATATAATAAAGCAATATAGAGTAACCCCACAGCCACATCAAGAAGCTTCTCTGATGTGCATTGAATGAGGCATGAATCATTTATCCAATCTGTGACTAATTGATGCTCACAAAATACTCCCATTGATTTCATTTCTTAAGCTTTAATATCTACAGTTAATTTGTAATTGTCATTCAGTCATGAGTTGATGAATGGAATTACATTCTAAACTCTGCCCAGTAAATTTTAACCTGATAGTAGTATGCTGAAAGTGCTTCATGTTCCGTGTAGGATATGTTCATTTAACTGACGTGTCTTTCAGCTTTCTCACTAAGCCAGCCTTGGTTAAAACATTTCTTGAATTCTTAGTATTTATATCTAACTCTTGTTGATTCAGTTGTAAGTCTTTAGTCACTTAAGGTATTTGAAACTAGGTTTATAATCAGTTTCCTATTATCTGTTTCCTGTTATCTGTTCTTGTGTTTTAATTAGAATTCATACCAACTTCTTGAACTTAAAATTTTTATGTGCTTTTTTGTATCCATGTTATATTTCATGATAAAGTATTGTCTTTAAATTTTTTATTCACTTTAACAATGGGCTAATACATTAATTAGCCTGTAAATGTGGCTTATTAAAAATTATAAGTTAAAATTACTTGTTAAAGAAGTTATGATATAAGCTTTGTTAAATCATAAATCTGAATGTTTGGAATATAAAATTACTTGATAATTTTCAGTTGGAACAAAATGAAATTACACTCATATTTTATGTAGCCACCCACAATCCATATGCCAAATTACATTTGATAGCTATATATATAGACTAATTTTGGATAGGCAATTTCATAGGAAAGCCATGGGGAGCTGGGTAATGCACATGAGGTGTTCAGGCAGGAGGGGGCTGTGTGGGCAGAGAATGACTGCATTTCACTTGCTACCACCTTGTCATTCTAGCACACAAATTAGTTTTTACTTTATGGGACTTTTTTTTTTTCCTTTTTCTTACAAAAAATTTGAACTCCTTGCAATAAAGTCACTTGTATTAGTTTTCTGTTGCTATGATAAAATATACTGACAAAAACCAAGTTAGGGAAGGAAGGGCTTGTTTTGGCTTACAGTTCCAGAGTGATAAACTCCGTAATGGTAGGGATGGCATGGCTGCAGAAGGGAAAGAAGCCCTTCAATCATAGTAGAGAAGGGATAACAATAGAAGGGGTAGGCGTCATTGTGGTAAGGAAGGAAGGCATGGCTGCAGGAGGGATAGTTAGACTCCATCATGGTAGGGAAGGAATAACAGCAGGAGGAATAGAATCCATCATGGTAGGGAAGGTGTGGCAACAGGACTGTGATGCCCTCCTGACAGTCAGGAAATATAATTGTCACATTTATCCCCACATAGGAAGCAGAGACAGGAAGTAGGGCTATACAGCCTCACAGCCTACCTTCATTAACATATTTCCTTTAGCTCTGAAGACTCTTCCTCCTAAATTTTCCACAACCTTCCCTAGCAGTAACATCAACTGGGGACCCAGTGTTCAAAAATATGAGTCTGTGGGCCACATTTTTTATTCAAGTCACAACATGATTTAAACAAAATGTTAAGTTGTTGAATTTTCATCCAGGTAGTATTTATTGAGCCCTATAACATAATGGCACTGTGATTTGAATACATATCATTAAAGAGACAACCCCCTTAAGACAGTAAGACAGTTCAGGTTTTTATTGCGGGTGTGTGTGCGTGGGGGGGGGGGCGGGGCTGCAGAAGCGTCTCTGTAAGGATTAAAACCTACCAGCTTGCAAGCTGAGGTAAGTAAAGGGAGAAGGGGGAGAAGAGGAAAGAAGTAGACAAGATTCCTTTTGGGGTCTGAGAGTGCCCTTGCTTTTAGTAAACAAAAAATAATGAGTAATGAGTGAAACAGTATCATGTTGTCAATAAACATCTCCTATGGCTAGCCATTATCCAGGGTCTGGTGGGTATTTAGACTTTAGTTCTGGAGTGCTAATTAACTGTGATTTTAGCAAATTGTCACCAAGATGGAAGAACTTTTTAAAGGGCGTGGCCATAGCTACTGACATATTTCTCTAGGCAGATAGAGAAGTGGTTGCAGCAGTCCTTGTGCTTGTAGCTCTCCCTGCTGGACAAGGTCAACATCCTCATCTGGGAGATCTTGGGCCAGTTTCTGCTCATCAGAAAATTTGGAAGAAAATGCTTGAGCAAGAAATCTTTCCTCAGTAGTCTCCAAGCCTGCTGATACGTTCTAGCAATCTTATGCTCTCTCTTCAAGAAATATGACCCTAAAATCATTTACGAGATGGCCATCAAGTCAATCTAACTGCTTCCAGTTACTGTTGGAAGCATAGATGGGTTTAGAGTATCCATTCTTATTGACCTTGAGACATTGGATCCAGGTAGATGGAGTTAGAGTATTGTAGAACCATATGAGTGTGGGTCAGCTTAACTGAGAGTAGATAAAATCAAGACCGCAGTTGCATACACAATATCCAGTTGTTGATAATGTCATCACTAAGGATGCAATATATTTATCTCATTTCTATGGTGAAGATCCAGAGGTCCAGTTTTATAACCGTTGGCCAATGGGATGGTGGTGTTTGGTGTAGTCTTAGTTTGATTTTGTGGATTTTCTAAAGGAGAAACTAGCAAGATTATCAAACATATATAAATGGTGGGATGTTCCTGGTAAAGAAAAGCATGTGAGTCCTTCAGGTTGATTACACTTGGAGTTTCTGTGATGGCTTCACCCGCTCTGTCAGTAGCCCAGATGTCAAGCCTGAGCCATTGTTTATATCATTATCAGTGGTTTAGCTTTCGTTATACTTTTCCACTGGATGTTTAAGACCATGCAGGGGGCCAAAATTAATCACTCTTTTTACTTTTGAGGCTAGTTGAGGGTCTGGTTCTCAGGGGCCAATCTTTAGATCTGCTGGGTGGTTAACATGTAAATAGTTTGCTAACACAAGTGTTTCACCTTAAAAAACAGAATGTTTTAAAAATTATACAACTTAGAAAACATAATATGAAATTTAATGATATATGAAAATAATAAAAGTAAGTTTAAATATTGTTTGAAACCTCCTAACAATTGCCTTTGAAGTAAATGCCTCTGAATCTTTACTTAAAATGATCATACTAGCATACATAATTAACAAGTCTTTATTCTCCTCTCTGGTAGCTTTTTAAAAATGAACATTTCTTATATATTGAAATGCCATCAAATCAAATTTTCTTATGCTACAAAATAAAAAATTCCCATTCTACAGTATATTTATATAGTGGTGATTATGCTTTTATGACAGATCATCCATTTTTATGACAGGTCATCCATTTTTGTACATGTGAAAATGGGAACTATAGCAGAATAACTTAATATAATTCATAATACACTTAGTTTTGCATTATTGTCCTTCAATGAATAAGCTTTTGTTGAACTTGAACCAGAAAATTTAGAGAGCACTGATATCCAGATCATCTGTACCTGTTGTGAAAAGTTTGTTCCAAGATACCCCTTCATATGCCTCAAGTTGTAAAAGATGTCATTTCTGGGTGGGACCTTGTATTTTTATTCTAACGGGACAATTACTCTGTGTATTCTTGTGGGCCAGTTCTAGATAAGAATACAGGGAAGTATGTGGAACTGAACTTTTATAATGTGCTTATTTGTAGAAAAAATCATTACTCTTTTGGCTACCTGTTTAGAAAGTGAGAATCAAAATGCCCAGAGGATTGGAGCGGCTTCACTTTGGGCTCTAATTTACAATTATCAGAAGGTTAGTTTTTAAAATAATTGTTTGAAATGGAGGGAGGGGAGTTGATGCAGTTAAATAATTAGGGCTCTTAGGATGCATTCAAGAGTATCAGACGGATGGATACCAGCTAATGGTAAAAAAAAGTTTCAAACCCAAGTTCCCTTTGTTCATTCATATGATTAATAATCTATCAATTAATATTTTCATTTACTTGTTTCACCAGGGCTAGATTCAGAAGGGTAGTTCTATTTAAGTGAATTTCCCTTTTGATTTCAATTAAATTGTAAATTTGTTGTAATTTTAGTAAAAAACATTTCTTTGTACAGATGTGCCCAGGATCAATGCATCTTGATGGAAGACTTAATAATAGTTTTATCCATGCATGTAATTTGCCTTTCTCATGTATATACCATCAGTTAGTTTTACAGTGATCTCAGTCTCTGTAAGATCAAAGTACAAGTGATGCCCAGAGAGAATTATAGCAACAGGGTACTGCAACCTCTCTTTCTCTGCCAGCTGGTCTTCTTTTGTTGTAAACATTTCATTCATAAGTGAAATACACAAGAGTATTTAATGATTACCCAGTAGCCAGATGACAGTGTTAGGGCGCACAGATTTCCTGGAGATGACAGCCACTCTTGCCTGTGTGACTTCTCTTCATCCTGGATCAAGGGGTTGCTTCCTGCTCACATGGGCTAAGCACAGGTTTGGACATCTTGAAGTCCCTCAGTAAATATTTATATACTGAGAACTTGTAGTGTTTGAAGTACTTAGTCCTAAATCTAATAATTGAAGTAATGAGAATTTCCCTAAGGTTGATTACTCAAAAGTAATAAACTGAGATTACGGGAGAAAGAGTAGGAATGAAGGGAAAGATCCCAAACTATAGAAAAGAGGCCAGGTTAGCTTAGACATGAATGGAGTACAGTGGGCTTGACACAATAGGCTGAACTGGTATCTAACTGTCTATATTTCTGAATCTTAACTCTATGCTGTTTAACACCATAGTTAGCAATAGGCAATTAGTCCTGTATTATCCTTATCCTCAGTATGTGGGAATAAAGCTAACTAATAGATTGTCTTTTCTTTTCCAGGCAAAAGCAACTTTGAAAAATCCATCAATAAAAAGAAGAGTAGATGAAGCATATTCCATAGCAAAGAGAAGTAAGTTCTAAGAGATTACAGTTAAATTTGATAAATACTAAATGAAATTTCTGGTTACTGAAATATTTGAATAGGACACTGCAAATGATAGTTTTGTGCATTGCTTTTATAGATGTTGAGAACTATTATAAAGTACTATCAGAGGGGCTCACATTTAGCCCATGCTTTTCATGGTAATGATTTTTTTGATATAATAAAATGTTCTGATAGGTGAGTATTTGAAATAAAAAAGTTTCTTAAAATGCGCCTTTGATCTTTCTCCAAGTCAGTTTTTTTTTTTTTTCTCCAGCTGCTGCTACTCCACTATAGAGTGTTCTTGGGTGATAACAATTGGGCCTAATTAGAATTAACCTTGAAAAAAACCTTTGATTTAACATCAGGAAACTGAAGTCTTCCAAGCATATGTTCAACAGCCCCTGTAACCACATTTCCCTGTGATCTGCAGTCATGATTTCAGAGCATATTAGTCATTTGAAGTGAGCCAGTTTTAAATGGGCGTTATTCTCCAAACACTTTTATCTAAAGATAGCAAAGTATGTCTCTCCTGTGCTGTAGTAGATCTCTTGGTTCTTAATGTTTGTCTCTGAAGAGAAACGTCTTTGGTTTGTTTCTAGTTGTGATCTTGCATTTCAGGATGAAGTGAGGAATTGGTCTTTGTTAATGTTTATGGTTTTAGAGGGATGGTATGTAAGAAACAGTATGGTGTTTATTCTGGATTATAGCTCATTTATGTGAATTACGGAGACGCTTTCTTAAATATGCTTTAGATAAGCTATTGATAAGAAATGAATGGAAATGTTAAACATTAATTTTATAAATGTAAAATAATTTTATAATTCTAGTATATCAAGAGCATAAATATCTTGCTAATAAATCTTTTTCATAGCTTCATGTAGGAGTGTCCACCCCTATGTGGGGCATTAAGTTTAATATACTGGTATTTATAACTCTTATTTTCCTATATCAGCTCTCTCCAATTCAGAAGAAAACCCTCTAAATGCCTACTATTTGAAATGCCTTGAAAATCTTGTACAGCTGCTTAACTATTCTTGAGCCATGAACTGGTCTACTCCAGAGCTGACTGCCATCCACAGGAGATCTGGATCAGAGGCCAACTTTGTGCAGCATCTGCTCCCTGAATGATGCTGACTCTGCAATATCAGTATCTGTCTTCCCTATGAGACATCACCGGCCATATTAAAGGAGTGGAACTGGTGACCCTCCACTCTGTTCATTCCTGGCAACCTTCCAAAAGTGAAGACTTGCTGACTCAAGATGCTGCAGACATAGAGTTCTGGCATTATAAACATTTTTATACTTTTCTATGTAACATGTTTTGTAAAAATCCTATTTAATAGTTATTTAATAAAATAATATTTTAGAAACAAAAACTGGCTAGTCTTAAAGATTTTTAAGAGTGTATTGTATTCTTTGAGAACTTCATGTATGCAATGTAGTTAGATTGTTATTTGTTTCCCGCTTCTACAGTTCTGACCAGAACACCATGCCCCCAATTCTAACTTTATGTCCTTCCTTCCTTCCTTCCTTCCTTCCTTCCTTCCAATAAAGTCTAATTGTTACCACCATAAGTACATAAATGTGAATTAGGAGCATAGTCTACCTATCAAAGGCTATACCTCTAAAGTTGGTTCTACCTGCCCTAAAGCCATCAACTGTTAAGAGAATAGTTCCTCAGCTAGTGATGCGAGATTCTGTGCCCCCCCCCCCCCACATCCATTCTTGACTATTGACTGGATTGATCTTGTGCAGGTAGCCATGGCTGCCATGAGTACAGTGTCTCTGTCATATCCAGAAGACACTGTTTTGCCCCAGTCTTTCGTAACCTATGACTCCTAACATTTTTCTACCCCCTCTTCCGAGATGTTCTCCAAGACTTGTGACATGTCCCATCTGTGCCTCAGCATTCCACTGACACTTCGTCTCTGCACTTTGGTCTTCTGTTTTATATCTATTTTCCATAATACCCTCACAATGATGTTTCTCTGGTAAGGACTGAGAGCTGTGCTATTCAATTGGCATAGAAATACCTATTTAAAAGGCATCATCAAACTATCTCTATTTACGAGAATAATAGTATTAGGTTCTTCCTGGGGTCCATTCTCATTCAGACTACCACACAGGTAAGTAAATACAGATTCAAAAGTGATGATTTGTTCACTTTTGATGAATGGGTAAGAATGGAGCCCCAGATACCTGCTAGTACCCCTAAATTTTTGTTTTGTTTCTTAATCCTCAAGTTATACTACAACTGTATTTCTATCACTCCTTCAATTAAAAAAGGATTTGTGTTTGAATCTTGTGAATAACCATTACTTTTTTTGAGAAATAAAGTTGCTCTCTTCAAGAAAATGATCATTTTCTTTATGATTCATTGATTGACTTCTTTTTCACACATCTTAGTATGCTGTGCCTTGTTCCTTTGGAACCAGGGATAATTGTGGCTTTCTCCCTTAGGAGTTCTATTAGTCAGACTGATAGACAGTTACTCATGTACACAGTCCAGGGGTGGATGTTGAACAGTCAGCAAATATTGAGAACCTTTCTTGCATGACAGTGAATATACCCGGGTATTTGGTACATTTAATTCTCTAACATCATGTGGTGAAACACTTCTTTTTTCAGTTGTCTTGTAAAAGTAGGAAATTGAAAAACATGTATTATCTTACTAGTCCAAAGGAAATCTTTAGTGTAAAGAATGTAACTTATTGCAATTCAGTAAGTAAGGGAAATGATGACACTGTTGCATTGTGTCTGTAAATTAAGGAAACTTAGGGCAAACTGAGACTATTCTTTGTAGGCTCATACTTAAGAACGTTCTTACACAACCTAAGTAGCAGATCTCGTGGGGCTGCATGAAAATCTGTAGGGTGTGAAGTTCACACTGTAGAAGACTGCCAACACCCCAGGAATCCTGAGCCCTGGCAGCAGGGCACACAAGGAGCTCAACACTTATCTTTGCATTTCATTTGCTCCTTCTGCGTTGAAATATGTTTCAGAAAAATAAAATCTTGCTTAATGTTTCACAGTTAAGGCATATATAATAAATTTGTTTTAATATTGCATAAATAGGTGTTCTATTATAGACTTTTTCAGTATCATTCTTACTGTTTTCTTTCTGATGGTGGCTGTGCCTTTGGTCTTTTAATGTTTCATGGATTGATCTGGTCAGTGATTTAAGCATCCTAGGGCAAACTTTGGCAATTCCCTGTGAATTCTGAAACATTGTTTCTCTCAGTTCTTTAAGTACAACATTCTTCCTTTGGTTTAACATGGAACACATGAGGTAGTAAAATACAAATTTATTGTTTTCTAATCATCTTCATAAAGATTGATTGTAGAAGCCCATGTCTTTACAGAGAAATGACAATTAGAGAAAGTCACAACGGAGTAAGCTGCAGCGATCAGTGGATAGTGGAGAGAACATTTCTCCAGTTAATACATTTGCAGCACAACTCCTGCACTTAAGGCTCATGAATCAACATGGAAGAAGTGACTGGAAGATTATAAGGACAGAATGAATACAATTACTGCAAGATCATAAAGGACATGAAGTGGGGGGAAAGGTATAGATCTGGAGGCAATTGTAAGAGGAGTAAAAGGTGAACATGATCAAGATGCATTCGTAAACTTCTCTAAAATTAAAAAATATGCCAAATGGATAAATGAAAATAAATTATGTAATATGAACAATAATGAGAAAAAGGACTAAAACCAAAATAAAAATTGTTGTCATGTAGAAAAAATTGACTTTAGTATTAAAAATTACAGAGATGAAAGTACTGTAATGATAAAAGATTTGATTCACCAAGAAGATGTAATATTAAAAATTTATGTATTTCTATAATTTTGAAGTAGATGAAACTAAATTTGTTCTAGAGTTTCTACAATAAATTGCTAAACCTGCTATCATTATAATAGATTTATCTTTTATGTTCTATTAGCTTTTTTGTTTTTCCCCTTTACCTAAAATAGATTCTTTTCTCATACAGTATATTCTGGTTATCATTTCACCTCCCTCTACTCTCAGTTTTTGAGGTAAGTCTTCCAATGTGGAAAACCTGAACATCATAACTGATAACCTTGAACTACAAGATTTAGCAAAGCTTTGCTACCAAAGTTTAAGGAAAATAGGCTTTTCTGTGATCCATGTCTACTTGATGCTGAACAAGTTTGTGTATTACAAGAATTCTTTTCATTTTGTAATTCAGTTAAAACTAATAAAAAAGATAAAGTAGTTAATATATTTGAAAACTGACAAACTTCTAAATAACCCCGAAGTTAAAGCAGAAACCACAATGGAAATTACTGAATGATGATGAAATAGTGAACCCACAAGACCTGTGGGATGGAGCAGAGGTGAAAGTTCTCACATTTATCCTCCAGAAATTTTTTGTTTTTAAATCTTTATAATACGAAGGCCTCCAAATTAGTGACTAAAATGTCTGTTATACAAATTTTTAAAAATGTCTGGGTCTTAAATTCCAAACAGTACATATTCATAATACTTTTGTTAAAAAATTAGGTTGCTATAGATGTATGAGTTTATTTCTGGGACCTCTGTTGTATTATATTGTTCTAATATCTGGCTTTTGTTTGTGTTTTGTATGCCAAAATCATGCTGTTTTGTTACTATAGCTTTATAGAGTTTGAGATGTGGTATTACCATTTCTTTTCTACTTCAGATTGCCTTGATTATTCCTGGTCTTTCTGCTTCCATATGATTTTTAGAATTACTTTTCTAATGTCATCAAACAAATCCTTGGAAATTTAATGGGGACTGTGTGATTCTGTAAACCACTTTTTTCTTTAATATTTTCATACAACATATTTTAATCATATTCTTTCCCTTCCCTTAACTTTTCCCAGATTCTCCTCACCTGTCTACCCTTTAAACTTCATGTTCTTTCTCTCTTACTCAAATAAAAAATAAAAACAAAATTTTTTAAAAAAAAGAAACAAAAACAAAGACAAAAAATTATCAAAACAAAACAAAAAGCATGGAATCCATTTTTGTTTTAGCCAACTATTCCTAGGCTTGGGACCTACTTGGAAATTTGGTTGATATATTGTGACATTCCATTGGAGAATTCTGGTTTTCCCTTTCCCAGAAAGTATCAACTGCAAATAACTTCTTGGAAAAGAGTACAACTTTGTGTCCAGTTCCACTTCTATGTGGTGGGATTTTATTTGGTTTAAGCTTGTATAGGTCCTTTGAATGCTGACTCAGTCTCTACTGGCTAATATAATCATCAGTCCTATTGTATCTGGAAGACTGTTTCCTTGAAGTCATCTGCTACCTCTGGCTCTTAAAAATCTTTCCTGTAGTAATATTTCATTTGTATTTTAATAAATAAAGCTTGCCTGGAACACTCCTGCATTGCTGGTGAGCATGCAAGCTGGTATAGCCCCTTTGGATGTCAGTGTGGTGATTTCCCAGAAAATTAGAAAACAACCTTGCTCAAAGTGATACCACTTTTGGGTAAATATCCAAAGGATGCTCAATCGTGCCACAAGGACATGTGCTCAACTATGTTTATAGCAGCTTTGTTTGTCATATCCAGAAACTGGAAACAACCTAAATGCCTTTTGACCAAAGAATGGATAAGGAAAATGTGGTATATTTACACAATGGAGTACTACACAGCAGAAAAAAATAATGACATCTTGAAATTTGCAGGCAAATGGATGGAGCTAGAAAACATCATTTTGAGTGAGGTAACCCAGATCCAGAAAGACGATTATTATATATTCTCACTCATAAGTAGTTTTTAAACATAAAGAAAACCAGCTTACAAATCACAACCCCAGAGAACCTAGACAACAATGAGTACCCCAAGAGAGACACACATAGATCTAACCTACATGGGAAGTAGAAAGAGACAAGATCTCCTGAGTTAATTGGAAGCATGCGGACCTTGGGAGAGGGTTGAAGGGAGGAGGGAGGTAGGGAGTGGAGCAGATAAAAATGTAGAGCTCAATAAAAATAATAAAAAAGAGCACCTAAAAAAATTAAAGCTTGCCTGAAGATCAGAATGCAAAACAGCTACACTAGTCAGTTATACAGGCCAGGCAGTGGTGGCACACACCTTTAATCCTAGTAGTCACACTAGTTAGCTATAGAAGCTGGGCAGCGGTGGTGCATGCCTTTAATCCCAGAACTGGAGAGGAATATAATAAGGTGGGATGAGACAGGAACTTGCTCTCTTTCTGTCTGAAGATTTCATAGAGGAAGGGAAGATAGAACAAGGTAACTTCCACTTCATACTAGGGGAGCTATATTTCCACGTACACTTGGAACAGTCACCGATTTCATTCCCTTAGCTTGCTTTATTGTACAAAACCTTTCATATACTTGAATTCAGTGTGTGTGTGAGAGAGAGAGTATTGAGAACCACTCATTTAGCATTTTAAAATAAACATATTATTCACTCTTTAGATTGTTATCTGTGAAAAGGCAATATTAATACTTACTCATGGGATTTTTACTGGGCCCAAACCAACTATGATAAAGCCTAGTGTTTCACTTTTACTTCCAAGCTACTATGGGCTAATTTTCAATTCTGAGAACTTGATCTGACTTCTGAACCACCACGAAGGCTTTAGAACTCTGCCTTAAGGTTTGATTCATGTTATTTTGGGCTTCTCCTGTCACTGATCTTCAGCTCTTGTTCCTCTGTGTACTTTCCCCAGAGGTAGCATCACCTCTTTTGACTTCACTCATTACCTCTGTGAGAAGGTCATGCTTCTGCTTGCAAATTATTTCTAACCACTTCATCCTCCCCACTATCTTAACTACCTCCCCCATACTCAGCTTCTCAGATCTCTTAGGTCTGAGCAGCTCTATCCCTGGGGTAATCCAGGTTTCCTCCATATTCTGGAAATCATGCTCAGAATAGCATCATCACTAGAATTTTCTTCTTTTCCTGAAGCTGCTGTTTGCTGCAGCTGACACGAGTAGTTCCTCAGCCTCAGACACTGATATCCAGCCACTACACAATACATAGAGATCACAGTCTTAGAGACCATACAGTCTCTCCATGAAGTTTGGAGAATGTTTTCAATTTACTTGTCCATGGGATTTTATAAGGAGTTATGGGAACTAAGTAATAACAAAGAGACATGGTTGGATTGAAAATGAGATAAAATAAGCTACCATAAGTTTATGTGTGTTTCCTCTCCTAAAATTAGTGTACATTTGTGTCAGTGCTGGGGATATAATTCAATGTCTTGTGCATCCTAGGCAAACACCCTATCACTGAGCTGTTCTCCCAACTCCTGTTCAAATCTTTTTTGGGGGGGGGGGAAAGGGTTTATTTTATCTTACAGGTTACATACAGTTCATCATTAAGGGAAGCCAGGGCAGGAGTCCACGGCAGGGGCTTGAAGCCAGCCACGGAATATTGCATACTGGCTTGCTCAGCTACCCTTATTCAGCCCCACCTGCCCAGAGGTGGAATCCACTCCTTATATATTTTACATCAGTTACCAATCTTAACAGATTATAATCTTACCTTCTCATATTCACTGATTTTGTGAAAATTGTAGCACAACTGAGCATATAATATTAAGCTCCTGGACACTCTAAGTAATGGTTCCTCTCTTTCTGCCCCCACTTCCTCTTCAAAATCCTCAGATAATTAGCTCAACTTTGTCCTATATGTCACTAAAGTAAAAAGAGCCTCAATGCCTAATTACATAATGAGATTATGATGTTTACTATATAATTAGAACACTCCAAAGGGAAAAATCAAAGGTGTTTATGTCACTGTATAGTATGTGATGAACTCTTTTCTTTCAGGAGAGAAGGATGATTGTGGAAGTCACTGCAGTTCAGAGGCCTTGCTCTTATATGATCCACCTAATGATGGCAATTGGGTAGAACAAACATGACAGCTATACTAAGCCTGGTTGCTTTAGAGAACTTTGCAGAGATACCATGGCCAAATTTCAGGGAATTCCACAGTCATAGTCCTCAGTGGGAGGCCATCTTATTCTGGATATAGTATTCAACTAAAAAATCTTAAAGGAGATTTAAGACCAGAGTGGTTTGTAGCAAAGAATTGGGTTTTCTGTCTTTAGTTGGAGGTAGGTTGGCACATGGGTAGTGAAATTGTTCAAGAAAGGAATTGTCAGCATTGTAGAGTCATAATGATGACAACTCTGATAATGTTTGTTTTGTTGTTTTACTGTGTTAGCCTAGAACCCAAGGTGTCTATATTTCATTCTCCAAAATGCTGAGATTACCCTCCTATGCTATCATGCTAGGGATAGAAAATCAATAGGTCAATCAAAGAACATCAGAATGAGGATATTTATTCAAGCATATAGAATAAGAAGAACGGTTAAGCGAGTGATTGTTTCTGGGAAGGAGCAACGCAGAGTTGGGAGCTGTGCAGTTTCTGATATAAGAGTCATGGGTTCCAAGGGGTCCTATCATGTGTTTAGGCAACCTGTATATTATATACTTTATTTCCAATTCAGGGAAGATGCAGACATTGTTTCTCTGCCAACACTGCTGGCAGTTTTGATGACTGCTGTAGAAAGTGAGATCATGCATAAGGAATGGGGTGACACAGAGAGAGGTGTTTTCATAGCCTGATGGCGAGGATTTCATTGACTTAGGAAATGGCGGTGTGCAGGTCAAGGAAATGGCGTGTGCGTTGGATTCAGTGTGGATTGAAAAGTCAGGAGGATAGGGAGAAACTAGAGATTCATCAGGACAAGAATGGCTGTGATCCAGAGGAATTGAGAGAGAGGGTATTTGAGAGTTGCAAGGTTGTCTGTAGGGCTTTGTCTTTGTTCCTGGCTCCTTACTCTCTCAATGCGACACTGCAAGAAGCAATTTCTGCAAGGAGCCTTGGTACAAACGCCTTTAATCCCAGCACTCGGGAGGCAGAGGCAGGCGGATCTCTGTGAGTTCGAGACCAGCCTGGTCTACAAGAGCTAGTTCCAGGACAGGCTCCAAAGCCACAAAGAAACCCTGTCTCGAAAAACAAAACAAAACAAAACAGTGTATTCAGACTTCCTTGCTCATCCTCTCCCTCCTTCTGTTCCTCATTGGGACTTTGGGAGCTCAGTCCAGTGCTCCAGTGTGGGTCTCTGTCTCTATCTCCATCCATCACCAGATGAAGGTTCTATGATGATATGCAAGATATTCGTCAGTATTGCTATAGGATAGGGTCATTTCAGGTTCCCTATCCTCAGCTGCCCAAGGAACTAACTGGGGACCTCGGCTTGGGCACCTGGGAGCCACTCTAGGTCCAAGTCTCTTGCCAACCCTATGGTGGCTCCCTTAACTAAGAATTGTGCTTCCGTGCTCCCCTATCCAACCTTCCTTTATCCCAATCCTCCTTTTTCCCCAAGTTCCCCCCATCCTCCCCTTCTCACTTTTCTCTCCCCATCTCCCCTTACCCCCCTCCCACTCCACCCTTAAGATCCCGATTTTTTGCCTGGCAATCTTGTCTACTTCCCCTACCCAGGAGGATAGCTATATGTTTTTCTTTGGGTTCACCTTCTTATTTAGCTTCTTTAGGATATCAAATTATAGACTCACTGACCTTTATTTATGGCTAGAAACCAATTATGAGTGAGTACATCCCATGTTCATCTTTTTGGGTCTGGGTTACCTCACTCAAGATAGTATTTTCTATTTCCATCCATTTGCATGCAAAATTTGGGACCAAGAGGGGTGCACCAACCCACGGAGACAGTGGGGCTGATCTATTGGGAGCTCACCAAGGCCAGCTGGACTGTGACTGAAAAAGCAGGGGATAAAACCGGACTCTCTGAATATGGCAGACAATGAGGGCTGCTGAGAATCCAAGGACAATGGCACTGGGTTTTGATCCTACTTCATGTTCTGGCTTTGTGGGAGCCTAGCCAGTTTGGATGTTCACCTTCCTAGACCAGGATGGAGAGGGGAGGACTTTGGACTTTCCACAGGGCAGGGAACCCTGACTGCTCTTCAGACTTGAGAGGGAGGGGGAGAGGAGTGGGGGGAGGGGGAAGGAGTGGGAGGCTGGGAGGAGGCAGAAATTTTTTTTTTCTCAACAAAAAAAAAAAGTGTATTCAGAAACAAGTTGTGGGTAGTTTGAAGAACGAAGGCCGAGCTGGCATAGCAGGTCCTTCTTTTCAGTGGTCAGAACTGAGAAACAGTTTTGAAATTTACAAGTGTGCCAGTTTTCATTCCGTAGCAGTTCTTCCTCTCTGTTCCTCACCCCACATTTGTATCTCTCTTCTCTATGATGAGATATCTACTTCCCCAACACACTCAAGTAAATACATCTCATTTCCTCTTCCTGAAAACAAAATGATTTCTGAACCAATACACGAGGGGTACCAACAGCAACCTAGGACTCTTTAGACTTAGTGAAGCTCAGGGATTTTTTTTGTTTTGTTTTGTTTTGTTTTGTTTTCGAGACAGGGTTTCTCTGTGGTTTTGGAGCCTGTTCTGGAACTAGCTCTTGTAGACCAGGCTGGTCTCGAACTCGCAGAGATCCGCCTGCCTCTGCCTCCCAAGTGCTGGGATTAAAGGCGTGCGCCACCACCACCAGGCCTGGGATTTTTTTTTTTAATGATTTTGATCTGTAACCCCAGAAATGAGAGTATACAGACAAAGAACAGTGATCAATGGACCTTGAATCTTTTCCAATATAGTTATATATTTGATATATACTTGGTTTATTATTTTTGTTTGTAGTCAATTTATTTTGATTTTTTTCATCTTCACATCTATTTTTTTCATATAGAGAGGTATGTTCAGTGATAGATTATTTCTATTCATACCCCTTTCTTTCTACTGACCATAAAATACACTTGCTGTTGTTAGCTTATCCTTTTGCATCTTTCTTCTCCAAAATAAACAAATGTGATATATATATATGTATATATTTTTAATTATTTGAAAATTTATTTTATTTATTATTTTGTATACATATATGCATGTACCACAGTACCCCTATAGAGGTCAGAACACAACACATGGAGTTGGTTTTCTTTTTTTTTCTTTTTTTTCTTTTTTTTTATTGAGAAAAAAAAATTTCCACCTCCTCCCAGCCTCCCACTCCCGCCCCCCTCCCCCCACTCCTCTCCCCGTCCCCCCACTCCTCTCCCCCTCCCTCTCAAGTCTGAAGAGCAGTCAGGGTTCCCTGCCCTGTGAAAAGTCCAAAGTCCTCCACTCTCCGTCCTGGTCTAGGAAGGTGAACATCCAAATTGGCTAGGCTCCCACAAAGCCAGAACATGAAGTAGGATCAAAACCCAGTGCCATTGTCCTTGGATTCTCAGCAGCCCTCATTGTCTGCCATATTCAGAGAGTCCGGTTTTATCCCCTGCTTTTTCAGTCACAGTCCAGCTGGCCTTGGTGAGCTCCCAATAGATCAGCTCCATTGTCTCCGTCGGTGGGTGCACCCCTCTTGGTCATGACTTCCTTGCTCATCTTCTCCCTCCTTCTGTTCCTCATTGGGACTTTGGGAGCTCAGTCCAGTGCTCCAGTGTGGGTCTCTGTCTCTATCTCCATCCATCGCCAGATGAAGGTTCTATGGTGATATGCAAAATATTCATCAGTATGGCTATAGGATAGGATCAGTTCAGGTTCCCTATCTTCAGCTGCCCCAGGAACTAACTGGGGACCTCGGCTTGGGCACCTGGAAGCCCCTCTAGGTCCAAGTCTCTTCCCAACCCTAAGATGGCTCCCTTAATTAAGATATGTGCTTCCCTGCTCCCCTATCCAACCTTCCTTTATCCCAATCATCCTGTTGCCCCAA
The DNA here is from genome assembly GCF_018167655.1 of Microtus oregoni. Lineage (NCBI taxonomy): Eukaryota > Metazoa > Chordata > Mammalia > Rodentia > Cricetidae > Microtus > Microtus oregoni. The sequence continues at coordinate 727,880 of NW_024543875.1, read as the reverse complement.
GTTCTCCCCATCCTCCCCTTCTCACTTTTCTCTCCCCATCTCCCCTTACCCCCCTCCCACCCCACCCTTCAGATCCCGATTTTTTGCCTGGCAATCTTGTCTACTTCCCATAACCAGGAGGATAGCTATATGTTTTTCTTTGGGTTCACCTTCTTATTTAGCTTCTTTAGGATATCAAATTATAGACTCACTAACCTTTATTTATGGCTAGAAACCAATTATGAGTGAGTACAGCCCATGTTCATCTTTTTGGGTCTGGGTTACCTCACTCAAGATAGTATTTTCTATTTCCATCCATTTGCATGCAAAATTTGAAAAGTCATTGTTTTTTACCGCTGAGTAGTACTCTAATGTGTATATATTCCACACTTTCTTCATCCATTCTTCCATTGAAGGACATCTAGGTTGTTTCCAGGTTCTGGCTATTATAAATAATGCTGCTATGAACATAGTTGAACAATGCCCTTGTCATATGATTGGGCATCACTTGGGTATATTCCCAAGATTGGGATGGCTGGGTCCAGGGGTAGGTTGATCCCGAATTTCCTGAGAAACCGAAACACTGCTTTCCAAAGTGGTTGCACAAGTTTGCATTCCCACCAGCAATGGATGAGGGAACCCCTTCCTCCACAACCTCTCCAGCAGAGGGTATCATTGGTGTTTTTGATTTTAGCCAATCTGACAGGTGTAAGATGATATCTCAAAGTTGTTTTGATTTGCATTTCCCTGATCGCTAAGGAGGTTGAGCATGACCTTAAGTGTCTTTTGGCCATTTGAACTTCTTCTTTTGAGAATTCTCTGTTCAATTCAGTGCCCCATTTTTTAATTGGGTTAATTAGCATTTTAAAGTCTAGTTTCTTGAGTTCTTTATGTATTTTTGAGATCAGACCTTTGTCTGTTGCGGGGTTGGTGAAGATCTTCTCCCAGTCAGTGGGTTGCCTTTTTGTCTTAGTGACAGTGTCCTTTGCTTTACAGAAGCTTCTCAGTTTTAGTAGGTCCCATTTATTCAATGTTGCCCTTAATGTCTGTGCTGCTGGGGTTATACATAGGAAGCGATCGCCTGTGCCCATCTGTTGTAGGGTACATCCCAATTACTCTTCTATCAAGTTCAGTGTGCTCGGACTGATATTGAGGTCTTTGATCCATTTGGACTTGAGTTTTGGGCATGGTGATAGATATGGGTCAATTTTCATTCTTCTACAGGTTGACATCCAGTTGTGCCAGCACCATTTGTTGAAGATGCTTTCTTTCTTCCATTGTATACTTTTAGCTCCTTTATCGAAAATGAGGTGTTCATAGGTTTGTGGGTTAGAATCTGGGTCTTCTATATAATTCCATTGGTCGACTTCTCTGTGTTTATACCAATACCAAGCTGTTTTCAATACTGTAGCTCTGTAGTAGAGTTTGAAGTCAGGGATGGTAATGCCTCCAGAAGTTCCTTTATTATATAAGACTGTTTTGGCTACCCTGGGTTTTTTGTTTTTCCATATAAAGTTGATTATTTTCCTCTCAAGATCTGTGAAGAATTTTGATGGGACCTTGATGGGGATTGCATTGAATCTATAAATTGCCTTTGGTAGAATTGCCATTTTTACTATGTTGATCCTCCCAATCCAAGAGCAAGGGAGATCTTTCCACTTTCTGGTATCCTCTTCAATTTCTTTCTTCAATGCCTTAAAGTTCTTGTCAAATAGATCTTTCACTTCCTTGGTTAGAGTTACCCCAAGATATTTAATGCTGTTTGTGGCTATCGTGAATGGTGAAGCTTCTCTGATTTCCCTCTCTGCTTCCCTATCCTTTGTGTATAAGAGGGCGACTGATTTTTTGGAGTTGATCTTGTATCCTGCCACATTACTAAAGGTGTTTATCAGCTTTAGGAGTTCTTTGGTGGAGTTTTGGGGGTCGCTTATGTACACTATCATATCATCTGCAAATAATGAAAGTTTAACCTCTTCCTTCCCAATTCGAATCCCCTTGATCCCCTTATGTTGTCTTATTGCTATTGCTAAAACTTCAAGCACTATATGAAGAGGTATGGAGAGAGTGGACAGCCTTGCCGTGTTCCTTATTTTAGCGGGATGGCTTTGAGTTTCTCTCCGTTTAGTTTGATGTTAGCTGTCGTTTTGCTGTAAATAGCCTTTATTATATTTGGGTATGACCCTTGTATCTCTAATCTCTTCAAGACTTTTATCATAAAGGGATGTTGAATTTTGTCAAAAGCTTTTTCAGCATCTAATGAAATAATCAGATGATTTTTTTCTTTCAGTTTATTTATATGCTGGATTACATTGATAGATTTTCGTATGTTGAACCAGCCCTGCATCTCTGGGATGAAGCCTACTTGATCATAATGGATAATTTTTCTAATGTGTTCTTAGATACGGTTTGCCAGTATTTTGTTGAGTATTTTTGTGTCGATGTTCATGAGTGAGATTGGTCTATTATTCTCTTTCTTGGTTGAGTCTTTGTGTGGTTTTGGTATCAGAGAGACTGTAGCTTCATAAAAGGAATTTGGCAATGACTCTTCTGTTTCTATATTGTGAAACACATTAAGGAGTATAGGTATAAGCTCTTCTTGGAAGTTCTGGTAGAATTCCGCATTGAAACCATCTTGTCCTGGGCTTTTTTTGGTAGGGAGGTTTTTGATGACAGCTTCTATTTCTTTGCGACTAACAGGTCTATTTAGATTGTTCACCTGGTCCTGGTTTAACTTTGGTATATGGTATTTATCTAAAAAAGTGTCCATTTCTTTTACATTTTCCAGTTTTGTGGCATACAGGCTTTTGTAGTAAGATCTAATGATTCTCTGAATTTCCTCTGTGTCTGTGGTTATGTGCCCCTTTTCATTTCTGATCTTATTAATTTGCATATTCTCTCTCTGCCGTTTGATTAGTTTGGATAGGGGTTTATCAATTTTGTTGATTTTCTCTAAGAACCAGCTTTTTGTTTCATTGATTCTTTGTATTGTTTTCTGTGTTTCTATTTTGTTGATTTCAGCCCTCAGTTTGATTATTTCCAGTCTTCTACTCCTCCTAGGTGAGTCTGCTTCTTTTTTTTCTAGAGCTTTCAGGTGGGCTGTTAAGTCTCCAATGTGTGCTTTCTCTGTTTTCTTTAAGTGGGCACTTAGTGCTATGAACTTTCCTCTCAGGACTGCTTTCATAGTGTCCCATAAGTTTGAATAGGTTGTTTTGTTATTTTCATTGAATTCAAGGAAGACTTTGATTTCTTTCTTTATTTCTTCCTTGATCCAGGTGTGGTTCAGGAGTTGACTGTTCAGTTTCCATGAGTTTGTAGGCTTTCTGGGGGTAGCATTGTTGTTGAATTCTAACTTTAATCCATGGTGGTCTGATAAGATGCAGGAGGTTACGAATATTTTTTTGTAACTGTGGTAGTTTGCTTTGTTAACGAGTATGTGGTCAATTTTCGAGAAGGTTCCATGAGCTGCAGAGAAGAAGGTATATTCTTTCCTATTTGGGTGGAATGTTCTATAGATTAAGTCCATTTGATTCATTACCTCCATTAATTCTCTTATTTCTCTGTTAGGTTTCTGTCTGATTGACCTGTCCATTGGTGAGAGAGGAGTGTTGAAGTCTCCTACTATTAGTGTGTGCCGTTTGATGGCAGCCTTGCGTTTTAGTAATGTTTCTTTTACGTACGTGGGTGCTTTTATATTAGAGGCATAGATATTCAGGATTGAGACTTCATCCTGATGAATTGTTCCTGTTATGAGTATAAAATGTCCCTCTCTATCTTTTCTGATTGATTTAAGTTTGAAGTCAACTTTGTTAGAAATTAGTATGGCCACACCTGCTTGTTTCTTAGGTCCATTTGCTTCATAAGCCTTTTCCCAGCCCTTTACTCTGAGTAGGTGCCTGTCTTTGTGGTTGAGGTGTGTTTCTTGTAAACAGCAGAATGTTGGATCCTGTTTTCGTTTCCAATCTCTTAGCCTGTGCCTTTTTATAGGTGAGTTGAGTCCATTGACATTAAGTGATATTAATGACCAGTGGTTGTTAACTCCGGTCATTTTTTTAGTCGTAGAGTTTGTGTGTTTCCCTTCTTTGATTTGTGTTGGTGAAGGGTCTCTAGATGTCTGAGTTATTGTGGTCATTGTTGGACTCCTTGGTTAGTGATTTTCCTTCTATTACTTTCTTTTTTTTTAATTTTTTTTTATTGAGAAAAGGAGAAAAAAAACATAAACAAAAAACAAGTTTGCACCTCCTCCCAGCCTCCCATTTCCCTCCCCCTCCTCCCACCCTTCTCCCCCTCCTCCCACCCTTCTCCTCCTCCCCCCACTCCTCTCCCCCTCCCTCTCCAGACCACAGAGCAGTCCAGGTTCCCTGCCCAGTGGTAAGTCCTAGGTCCTCCCCCCTGTCCATATCTAGGAAGGTGAACATCCAAACTGGCTAGGCTCCCACAAAGCCAGCACATTAAGTAAGATCAAACCCCCGTGCCATTGTCCTTGGCGTCTCATCAGCCCTCATTGTTTGCCATGTTCAGAGAGTCCGGTTTTATCCCATGCTTTTATTACTTTCTGTAAGGCTGGATTTGTGGCTACGTATTGTTTAAATTTGTTTTTATCCTGGAAAATTTTATTTTCTCCATTTATAGTGAACGAAAGCTTGGCTGGGTATAGTAGTCTGGGCTTGCATCCATGGTCTCTTAGTTTCTGAAGTACATCTATCCAGGACCTTCTGGCTTTCATGGTTTCCATAGAGAAGTCAGGTGTAAGTCTGATAGGTTTACCCTTATAAGTAACTTGACCCTTTTCCTTTGCAGCTCTTAATATTCTTTCTTTATTCTGTATGTTTTGTGTTTTGATCATTATATGGTGAGGAGATTTTTTTTTTTTTTGGTCCAGTCTATTCGGTGTTCTGTATGCTTCTTGAACCTTCAAAGGAATATCTTTCTTTAGTCTGGGAAAGTTTTCTTCTATAATTTTATTAAATATATTTTCTGGACCGTTGAGCTGTACTTCTTCTCCTTCTTCTATCCCAATTATTCTTAGGTTTGGTCTTTTTATTGTGTCCCAGATTTCCTGAATGTTTTGTGATGAGAATTTGTTGGTTTTGCTGTTTTCTTTGATCAGTGTGTTTATTTTCTCTATGGTATCTTCGGTGTCTGACTTTCTTTCTTCTATCTCTTGTTATCTGTTGTTAGTACTTGTCTCTGTAGTTACTGTTCATTTACCCAGATTTTCCATCTCCATCCTTCCCTCGGTTTGTGCTTTCTTCATTGCTTCCATTTCATTCTTCAAGTCTTGAACCGCTTCCCTAACCTGTTTGATTGCGTTTTCTTGTTTCTCTTGGTTTTCTTGCGTGTCTTTGAGCGATTTATTCATTTCCTCTACCTTTTTGTTTGTAATCTCTAATTGTTTATGGCAGTTTTTCTCCTCCTGTTTTAAGGTCCTCTATTATTTTCATATAGTTCACTTTTAGTCGATTTCTTCTAAGTCTTCTAGAGTAGGGTGTACAATTCTTCTTATTTCGGGATCCCTGGATTCTGGTGGTGTGATGTTGCCTTTCAGGTTGTTGGAGGAATTCTTGCATTGGTGCCTTCCCATCTCTTCCTTCAAATGCAGCCAGGAGAGGCCTGGTGTCTTGATCCAGTCTTTGCTGTGATTGACTCTCTGGGTGTATCTCTTCAGTGTAGAAGCAGGAACCGTTCCCGTCCAGGTGAACTCCTCAGCACCAAAACATGGACGCCTGGTAGTCCAATGACCCGAGGACAAAAGGGGGAGCTTGGGGGGCAGGGTGGGGACGAGTAGAACACAGGACACCCTGCCGCACAGGCTGAAGGTGCATGTGCTCCCTTACCCCGGGGGTCCTTGAGGCCTGCCCCTTAGGTAGGCTCTCACAGCTCTGGGTGGGTAGCCTTAGTGTAGAAGCAGAAAACTGTTCCTGAGCAAAGGACAAAGGACCTTGCAGAAAACGAAGACTTTGGGGGGCGGGGGGTCGTGTGTAAGAAAGACAGCCCTGCAGAAGGAGCTGGGGGAGGGGGTTTGTGCTCTCTTCCGGGACAATCTGCCCCTGGATAGCACACACCCGTCCAGATGGGATTCCTCAGCAACTAAACAGGGCCGTCCGGTAGCCCAATGATCCGGGGACAAAAGGATGAACGGAGCAAGGGGGGGGGGCGGTATCCAGAAGAGCACAGGAGAGCCTGGCGCATGCACGAGCTGAAGGTGCCCGGGCTCCCTTACAGGGGACCCTGAGGCCTGCCCGGTAGGCAGGCACTCACCGCTCTGGGTGGGTCGCCTTAGTTTAGGAGCTTAAAACTGTTCTTGAGCACTGGTCCGAGCATACAGCAGGGCAGGTTTGGGGAGGGGTGCTGGGGGGCTGGGTCGTGCGAAAGAAAGACAGCCCTGCAGAAGGAGCTGGGGGAGGGGGGTTTGTGCTCTCTTCCAGTACAGTCCGCCCCTGGATAGCACACACTCACCTGTTCAGATGGGATTCCTCAGCAACTAAACAGGGCTGTCCGGTAGCCCAATGATCCGGGGACAAAAGCTGGAGTTGGTTTTCTCCTTCCACCGTGTAGGTACCAGAGGTCGTAATAAAGCTGATTACAAGTTGTCAGGCTTGATGACATGTGTCTTTTCCTGCTGAGCCAACTCACAGGCCACATTTCCCTTTTCACAGAAAAGAAAACATGTTTTTAATATATCTTTGTACTTTTTTTAAAGTTCTGTGACTGTGTGGAAATTAATATCCTATTTTTAGTGCTCTCAGGAATGGATGTTTACAGTTACTCTCATAGATGGGAATTATTTCTTATATTTTGTTATTATAAACAATGTCACAATTATGAACAAAGCATTCCTATGTTTGTTTCTATTGGCTGTGACCTTTCCTTAGAGAGACGATTCCTAGAGGACTTGTTGGATCAAAATCCTAGACATATAGGTAGGCAGTTGTTTCTAGCTTGTTTTCATAAAGACCCATTGAGGACAAAGAGCATAGAGTAGTGAACGCCATACACAAGATACAAATACAAAATACCATGCTCGGCATCACATGGAATCAAATCAATGTCTTTGAATTATATGCATTTTTTTTCTGAAGCTAACCCCAGCAATGACCTTCTCTTTCTAAAAATCAAGTCTACATGTAGCCTGTTTTACTCTCTTGTGCACTTGAGCCCCTTCAATCAGTCATCAATTACTAAAGAGTTTCCATTTTCATGGTAGGTACTACTTTGATAAATAACACAACTTTTGGCAGTATCACCTATTAAATATTATTCACTTTTCTCATTTAAAACAACTTTTTCTATTGTAAAAACCATGTGCTTTTACATAAGTGTAGAAATAAAGGCTAGAGTCCTTCATTATGTTTGGTTCTGCACAGCAAATTTTGTCATCAAGACATCTCTCACAGTAGGAATGATGTAACATTAAAAGACGAGCAATTGAGAATAGAAAAGCCACATAAATGGATGTAAGTAAAGTAGGGTGAGGAATTAGTAAATAGAAATGGATCAGAAAGATACCAAGGATATTATTTCTGGAACCCTTTGTGATGGAGTCAGCAGTGAACAGAGTAATTTTACATTTGTTTTTTAAATTATTTCACACACACACACACACACACACACACACACACACACACACAAAGTGGGGAGATCAACACCTTTACCTGTGTTGTTCAGTGCTCGAAAGAGTAGAATGTGGTCACATTATTAAGCTTTATTCTTTCATTTAGATAGGAAAACCAGTTATTTGGCATATAACGTCCAACTTTGCCAACGTATGTATCTATAGGATAAGACTGAACCAGGTCAAAGTTAAATAGCAAGTCTGTGGTAAGAAGGAGTGAAAGAAAGCTTTTATGTGTTACAAGTGTATATGACATTTTCTTTCTCTAGCCAAGTGTTACCTAATCTGGAAGTAGTTTGAACAATTCTGCTTTCCTAAAAGTTGTGGAGGGCACTGCAACGTTTAGTATTGCCCATGCAGTTTTATGTAAATTTGCATCCTGGTCAATTTTAGGCAAGAGAGCAAAAAGCAAAGTGATTGCAAGTCTCCTGAGCTCCAGTTAATGTCCTTCTGGTCTTGCTGAAAAGGTGACTGAATTTCCATTCCAGTTCTTGGCAGGAGGAACCATCTGGCAGAGACCCTGGGGCAGCACCAAAGGACCATTAAAGTCATTTTATCCCCTTCTCCTTTTGTAGTTGAAATACTTCTAAATTCACTTGCACATGTGATAAATAAGCCAGCGACATATCCCGAGCCATTTCCCCAGGTTCCCCTAAATGGTGACAGCTTACAAAAAATAACAATGCCATGCTAGGACACTGACATTAATACAGGAGGTTCAACTTAGATTCCTCAAGTTTTGTTTGTACTCATTTGTGTGTGTCTTTGAAACAGGAGGACATCACAGAATGGATGTTACTATAGGAAATCATTTATTTTTTTAATTTGCATTGCTGACCTGGGGAGAATTATAGAAGAAAGGAAACAAGTGCTAAAATCACTTACCAGCAGTACTCAGAAGGTTTAACTGCAGTGATGCACATTTGTCTATTGAGTGTGGGGGTGGGGGAAAGGTCATCTATATTGCCATTGGTGTACGGTTGAAGTTAAGGTTAAAATTGTGGGCCCACATCGGAGCAATGGGCTGAGCTCCTAAGGTCCAGTTGAAGAGCGGAAGGAGGAAGAGTATGAGCAAGGAAGTCGGGACCATCATTTGCTACCTGGGACCTCAGTAGTGACACTGGGCTTGGACTTGGGTGATTCACATTATTCTTCCTGCCCTTTGTGATAAACTGTCTATTTTCATTCTTAGCCCTGTTATAACCTGTTTTCAGTTACCTCTTCTTTCACCTCAACTCCACTCACGGATTATCCAATTCTTGATACAAATTCAGATCTCCCTCAACTCTTTAATCCCTTTCTCTCAAGACATATTCTTTGTCTTACTGAAATCTACTTGCAGAACACCCATATCCCAACAACCTTCAAATCCTTGGGCACCTTGCCTCTTATTGTGGACAGGATCTTTATCACAACCCTTCTCACCATTTTCTTAGTCCATCTCTATTTTTCTTTGTCCCCTACAAAAGTATAGAAGTGCTCTCTATCAGAGAGACACAGTTATCACACTTTCTAAGATTCAGAGGAGAGACAAAACCAAGGAATGGAATATCCACCCAACAAAAACAAGATAAGACATCAACATTTAGAATCACCTCAATCATCTTAACTCCAGGTGCCTGGACACCAGCACAAAAACACAGATATTAAGAGTCAAGATAATAAAACCTCACCATAACCCACAACCCTACTACATTATACCCCAGGAAATGAAATTTAGCTGAAGCATAAGACAAGGACTTAAAAATAGCAGTTATGATGGTATTCAGGTATTCATGGATCTTAGAGAGGATATATATAAATCTGTAATAGATTCTGTGAAAACACAAACAGTGAAATGAAATAATGAAATAGTTTAAGACATGAAATTAAAATAGAATAAGTAAAAATAAAGTTCAAATTGAAAGTCAGGTCAAAGGCACAGAAAATATTTTCAGCAAAATTATAGAAGAAAATTTCCCAAACCTAAAGAAGGAGGTTCCTCTCTAGGTACAAGAAACATTCAGAATACCAAGTATACAGGACCAAAATGTAATTGCCTAACGACATAATAATCAAAATACTAAACCTACAGAACAAAGAAATAATATTAAATGCTGGAAGAGTAAAAAAAATATCACCATGTAAAATATAAAGGCAGTTACGTTAAAATAACACATGACTTCTCAATAGAGACTCTAAAAGCTAAAAAGGATCAGTCAGGTGGTCTACATTTTCTAAGAGATTACAGACTAGTACATCAAGAAAAACTATTAATCACAATAGACAGAGAAAGAAAAATATCCACTATAAAACAAATTTAAGCAGTATCTGCCAATCTAACTCTACAGATGGCACCAGAAGAGAAAATTCAGTCTGAAAAGGTTAACCACAGCCATGAAGACACAAGAAATGAATAATTCCAGACCGGTAAATCAAAAGAGAGGAAGAAAGCTCACACCATACAAACCAAAATAGCAGAAATAATAAACACTTCTCATTTCTAACTCTTAATTTTTAAAGGCCTCAATTACCATATAAAAATATAGACTAACAGATAGGATTAAAAACAGGATTCATCTTTCCACTGCATCTAAGAAACACACCTTAGTATTAAGAATAGGCATCATAATCACAGCAAGTAAAAAGTATAGCCATTTTAATATGACAAAATTGACTTCAAACCAGAATTATTCAGAAGATATAATGAAGAACACTTAATACTCATCAAAGGAAAAAATATGCCAAGAGGATATTGCAATCCTAAACTTTTATGCACTAAGCACAAGAAAACCAAGTTCATAAAGGAAACACTACTACAGCTAAAATCACATATTACATTGTAACAAGGGCTGTGGGTTGACTATGTTGACTCCATTTTGGTACCTCAGACAAACTTTGTCTTTCTGATTGCAATACCAATACTGGTAAAGAAGAACTTAAGAAAAACAATTCTGGGAAGAAAAATCAACTCAGTGATATAGGCTCTCTGCAAAACTCAGTTTGATGTCTCTTGTTTTGCTAATCACATATTTTTGCTTTTATAACTATCTGCTTAGCTTGCAGGTTTGGGAATTCTACAAATGACTTACTAGATCCAAATTATCAGTGAGGGGTCAATAAGGGATGTAAAAGTGTTTGTTTAAGCAGGAAAAGATTGAAGATGGAGGATTAGAGAGCCATATAACTGTAGTCCTGAAGACACCAACTTGATGGCGTCATCTGAGTTCTGGTTGCAGTCAAGTGTTCAAGAATTAGAAGTTCTGGCTGTTCAAGAACACAGTGGCCCATCACCACTGGTTGCCAGCAGCACAGGTGCAAGGAATTTCCAGGAAACTTCTGGTAGGAAGCTACTTGAAGCCTTTTCTGTGCAGAACTCCCAGACTTGCCCATCAAAACTAAGGATGACAGCAGTACAAATTTCCCATTTGAAAACGTGCAATATTTTGGATCTTCATGTCACATGCGAATGCCATTTGCCTCAAGAGTTTAACTTGAAATCTTGCTGCCAAGAATGCTAGTACACACACTCTCCAAGATTTCAACCTCTTAAATGCAAGGAAGAATCCAGAAGGAGAGAACTGAGTTGCTTGGCAGTGAGCAAGTTGCTACACTGGCCACCACCCCCTCTGATTGTCTGAGATGGAGATTCCTGAAAGTCTCACAGCTCACATTTGTAGCTAAAGCTCCCACTAGTTATTCTGACACAGTCCCTCCCTTGTTAACAATATAGAATAGACCTGCAAAATAGGAATTAAGATCACAGTTAGGAAACAATTGTTAACAAATACCTGCAAGATTCTGGGTGATGCTGCTGGCATTGAGATATAGACTTGGTGACCAATACCTAAATTTTCCTGAACTGAAACCCATATCCTGTGATCCTGTGTGGTTCCAGGTAAACCTAGATAATGGACCATATTTGATACAGTAGTGAAGAAGGCAGGCTTCACACACTTGAGATGTTCATCCTTAAGTTGATGGCCCAAAGACAGACACATCTCGACTGAGGGCTGGGTAGAGGACCGTAGCCTCCCATGTGATCTGCAAGGAGAAAGGTAGGTTATCCCCAAGTCGTCTTGGTCACTGTTATAGCCAGGGTGACCACCTGTCCTGGAATGTGCAAGATCGTGGGTTTCCTGAGACATGGGGCTTCAGTCTACTAGGTAGCTTTTTGGTGATTATAAAGTTTATTATCCAAATCAGCACACTTTTGAGAATGAAAGGCAAAACAGACAGGTAGATAGAATGAAAGAAAAGGAAAGGAATGTAGGAAAGGAAGGAATGTAAGGAAGAATATTATGTTAAGTACATAGATTTTCTGCATTGTGGGCAATAAAGATTTCTTCCAATACCCTAGGAACAGAAATATTGAAAGTATAGGAGGCAAAATAACTTTTGTGACATTTGAGGTGTTAAAAGGTCTTCTCTGTACTCTGCCAAGAGTGGAAAATACCTGGTCTATAGCACCAGAGATGGGGTCTGTTTTCCTGAAAACTTCAGTCTCCCTGGAAGAGAGGGCTGTTATAGCTGGGTAAGGATCTGGGCCTGCTCAGTACTGGAAGTACTATGGCTAGTCACACAGGGATAAAAGTCTGAACCCAAGTCACTGTACTACACATACTCTTGCTTCTCAGATGACAACTGACTTTTTCTTTTAACCGCAATGGAGAGCCCAGTGTTATCAAATGGTGGCAGCACAGAGCAATGTGGAATACAGAGGGTGACAGAGGAGTTTTATCAGGAGACTGGCACTGAGCGGAAGAGATACTGGGTATCAGAAAACCCCTGTCCATCAGTACAGTTGGGTTGGTGCTGCTTCCTGTTTCTCGGGGAACTATCCCAAAAAACCCAACATTTGCCAATGCTTATGGTCTTCATTCCCTTTAATGTACTTGCAAGAATATATTTCCTGGGAACTTTGAGACCACCAAGAGAGCAAAGGTGAAAAACGGAAGAGGAAGGAAAAACCGGTGGCAAAGGCCAAATGGATGCAGAGACTTAGGTCCTTGGTGATGTGGAAGGCAGGTGAGGAGGAGGGCATGGGCTCTCAGCCATGTTTTACGGTGGTTTGTTTCTTGTCTATGGGACTATATGAGCTGCACAAAGCTCTTCTCTCAGCTCACTGCAGAAGTGTTACATGTCTAAATATAGATTTGTGTAATCATTGCAGAATAAAACACTATCGCATGTGCATTTATCACAATGCGTGCAGCCTGTCTACAAGAGATGGAATGCAGTTATTTCTAATTTTTATTAACAGAAAATATTGTAATAAATATTTACACATTAGACACATTTCCTTGCTAACTTTGCAAAGTTTATCAGTTTTTAGGATACACCTTTTGAAGTGGTTTTGGGCCTGAGGTTGTCTGTTAAAATTTCTCATATAGGCTGTTTAGCTCTATAAACACACAGAAAATTTAGGAAATCTATCAGTTGGCTTTTCTACCACAGAAATGTTTGTAGTCAGTCTTGTTAATAGAGGTCATCACCATTATTTCTGGTATCTCTTTGCACACCTAATAAAAAAGTTGGCTTATAATCACTAATTTTTGTTGTTTACAGCTGGTCAGAGTAAGATCTTTGATGTTTCACATCCTCATCTGTTTTTATTTAATTGGGAGTATTTGTGTAACTTGTAGCCTATAATTGAAAATATACTTCCTTTTTATAGATTTTATTTATTCTTCGCCAGATTCTCATGTGATTTTTCTTTGTTGTTGTATATCTGACATGCCAGACTTCTAAATTATTAGTTAGGAAAAGGTGTTGTCATATTTCTTCTAACTTTGGAGGTTTGGTGGTATAGGTTTAAAGTAGGTGAGGAAGGATGAAAGTTACAGTCTGGAGAGATGTCTCAGTGGATAAAATACTCTTAAGTGCATGGACACATGTATGTATGTATGTAAGTATATATGGATGAATGTATATATGTGGAAAAAGAGACAGACAGAGAGGGAGAGAGGGAGAGTTGGAGAGAGGATCTGTCTTAAACCAAAGCCTGTATTCATATTTAGGTTTTAAACAGAACCTCCACGTTTAAAGATCATTTTCCTCACTCTTAATTTTAAATAAATTTGAAACTTTGGTCAATTGATTAGTCAGAGTTCTTAGTTGCAATATTTAGAAGTAACCCCAAAATGAAACAATATAGTAAAATGATATATATGCCAGCTGACTAAAGGATGGTCATTATCGTAGAAGTTGAATATGTTTTGGAGATCTGTGCAGTCCAGTGAGTTACCAGTACTTTAATGTACTTTAATAGGTGTTAAAATTTCCTAAGAAGGTATATATGGTTTTAAATTCACAACCAATATTTAAATGCTTTTAATCATTTTTAAAGGTGGAGATGGGAAATCCTTGGAGGTATTTGGTGCATTTATGACCTTGACTGTGGTGGGACTTTCACCAGAGTACTATATTCTTCTTTCTAAACCTGTGAGATTATATACATTAAATAATTACATTATTTATATCTATTTATACTTCAAAAAGAATGTTTTTAAGAGGAGGCATGCAACAATTTGGGAGGTGGCTCAGTGGATAAAATACTGGCATTTGTGAGAGCTGTTCATATCCTGAGATCCCTTGTAAAAGCCAGGCAGGAACGGCAGCCGCTTATACCATTAACACTTAGACAATGACAGGGATCCCTGGGCAAGCTGGATAATTAGTTTAGTCAAGATTGGGTTAAGTGACGATTCTGTCCCAATAAATAAGGTGGAGAATTATCAATGAAGAACTCAACCTCAAGCCCCTATGGGCAATTACACATATGATTGTACATCCACACACTCATGTGCACCCCATACATAACACACACACCCAATGGTAAGAAAGGATATGGAACATGGGATATGTCCCACAATAAATGGGCAATGGAGGCAGCAGAGGCTTACTCAATGCAACTCATCATTTCTTTGCAGGTTACGGTGTTCTCCTCTGCCTGTGTTCTGTTTACAATATTTGCAAGTTCATTGGACTCAGTGAACTCAGGCTAAGGCCAACTAGAACCATCACTTTCTAAATGGCACTATTTTCTTCCTCCTGTGCTGCAATAGTAAAGCCCTAATATCTGCTTGAACCATTTCTATTTTTTTAATTTATTTATTTATTAAAGATTTCTGTCTCTTCCCTGCCACCGCTTCCCATTTCCCTCCCCCTCCCCCAATCAAGTTCCCCTCCCTCGTCAGCCCAAAGAGCAATCAGGGTTCCCTGCCCTGTGGGAAGTCCAAGGACCACCCACCTCCATCCAGGTCTAGTAAGGTGAGCATCCAAACTGCCTAGGCTCCCCCAAAGCCAGTACGTGCAGTAGGATCAAAAACCCATTGCCATTGATCTTGAGTTTTCAGTAGTCCTCATTGTCCACTATGTTCAGCGAGTCCAGTTTTATCCCAGGCTTTTTCAGATCCAGGCCATCTGGCCTTGGTGAGTTCCCGATAGAACATCCCCATTGTCTCAGTGTGTGGGTGCACTGGATGGAAATAGAAAACACTATCCTGAGTGAGATAAGCCAGACCCAAAAAGAGGAACATGGGATGTACTCACTCATATTTGGTTTCTAGCCATAAACAAAGGACATTGAGCCTATAATTAGTGATCCTAGAGAAGCTAAATAAGGAGAACCCAAAGAAAAACATATAGGCATCCTCCTGAATATTAACCTTCATCAGGCGATGAAAGGAGACAGAGACAGAGACCCACATTGGAGCACCGGACAGAACTCTCAAGGTTCAAATCAGGAGCAGAAGGAGAGAGAGCACGAGCAAGAAACCATTTCTATTTTTAAGGAGATTGTTCAGAGGGCGTAGGCACTGCCAAATCGGCAGTTCCTCCCATCGTAGAGGTTCCTATTCATCATTCACGCAGTAGTTTTAGCTTTCTATCAGTCTTAATTATTGTTTTATTATTAATGGTTGATTGTTTTATCATGCATTATAAAATGACAACATATATCTACAGTGGCAGTTTTCTATGTGGTAGTTCAATTTTTCTAGAGGGATCAGTTTAGATTACTCTGCAATATAATTTGTACGTGAACAATGAGATAAAGACTCATTTCTTTCCTCTCTTATACTTTGTTGGAAAAATGTATTGGTGCCCTGGAAACTTATAGGAAAATAGGCAAAAAGGAGTTAATGTGATGCCTCTGTAATGAAGTGAGTCTTAATGTGTCTCCTAGCTCTGTCAACAAATGGTAACACCAAAGAGCACTGATTAATTTTAAATGATAGAAATGACTTTTTAAGGGTCTACAGCAATGCTGGAAGGAGGAATCTGTCTATCTCAATGAGTGGCGGCCAATCTTCATTCTGTTTGACTGATTTTTCTGTCTTGTTGTCATCATTTGTTCTTCTGGGGAGAACTTTGAGAGTGGAGCGGTTTCATTTGTGTTAGGATGCTTCTCCTATTTGCTTCCTGATTGATTACTGGTTATGTGACAGTCTTATATTTCTCCTATTTGCTGATTGAAAATATGTAGCTTTATATTGGGGAGAATAAGTTTACATTTCTAGGGCCCTCATTATGGGGTGCCTTGCATTCTTTTGTCAATTACATAAAGCTAATTGTTGAGCTCTTTATATTACAATATTTTAAAATTCTTCCAGAATCAGCTGACAAAACTGTTACTGATAGTTATATCATTTATTGCTATGTTTTTATTCTTGTGAAAAAACATCTTGACCAACAGCTATTTAAGAAGGATGGGGTTTATTTTAACTTTCAGTTCCAGAAGGACAGAATCAAAAACAGCAGGGAAGGCAGTAGCAAGAATCTGGCTGATCACATCTTTATGTACAAGAAACAGAAGACAGACAGAGAGAGAGAGAGAGAGAGAGAGAGAGAGAGAGAGAGAGAGAGAGAGGAAGTGGGGCAAGGCTATATACTGTCAAAGCCCACCCTTAGTGATATATTTCTTCCAGTAAGGTTCCACTATGTAATGGTTCCAGAATATCACCAAACAGTACTATCCATCAAAGACCAAGTATTTAAATACATGAACCTTTGTGGACAATTCTTATTTAAACTACTACATATCCATCAAGAAAAAGTAGCTGCCTTGATTCTGTCTACAGTAATAATATCAATAACCTTGTTATAGGATATGATCATCATGAAAGTTGTAACTGGCTGGTTTTGTGTGTCAACTTGACATGAGCTAGAGTTATCAGATGAAGGAGCCTCAGCTGAGGAAATGCCTGAATAAGATCCAGCTATAAGGCATTTTAAAATTAGTGATCAATGGGGGAGGTCACAGACCATTGTGAGTCATGCTATCCCTGGGCTGTTGGTACCTGATTCTATAAGAAAGCAGGCTGAACAAGTCAGGGAAAGACAGCAGCATCCCTCCATCATCATCAGCTCCTGCCTCTAGGATCTTGTCTTGTTTGAGTTCCTGTCCTAACTTCCTTCAGTGGTGAACAGTAATGTTGAAGTGTAAACTGAATAAACACTTTCCTCCCCAACTTGCCTTATGGTCATGGTGTTTTTTTTTCCAGCAATAGAAACCTTAATTATTCAGTTACTAATTGGTAAGCAGCAGCTTCTTACACAGTAGGAGACTGCCACATTTTTTTTTCCTATCATGATTGGCTGGGCCTGCTGCTGTTCCTATTAAGATATTCTGAATTCCATTTTATCAATAAAGCTTGGTTTAACAAACAAAACAAAAAAAAGACAAATTAGTCCTGGGAGTGGGGTATTGCTGTGACAGACCTAACCATATTTTTGTGAAGGATTTTGGAACTTTGGGCTAGAGAGTCCATTGTAGAAAACCGCAATAGGTTCATAATAAAGAGATCAATAGATTGTGGGGATACTAACCCCAATTGATATATCTACAGCACAACGTCTGCACATAAGACTTAAGGAACATCTTGGAAGAGAGAGTAAAAAGGTTTTAAGAACCAGAGGATCAGGAAGTCTGCCCTGAGATTGTGTTTCTTAGACTTGATAGGGAAGTTATACCTATGGTATCCCAACAACATGCTGTCTAAACAAGACCTGAATAATGATAATGTCATTAGATATGCTAACATGAAAGGGGGAAATCTCATGGGGGCTCACATCTAGACAAAATACAGCAGGCCACTTAATAGTTTTTAAAGAGAGAGAATTATATTCTCCAAGGGTTGATCTCCTCTAATTTATTATACCATACAAACTTATCAACCCTGAAGTTATATACACACAAGTAACACTAAATTGACACAATACATTGTCATTTGATTCACTTATATATTTATATTTAACAATAATAAAAGAGGCCATCAATTTGAGAGGGACTGAGAGGACATGGGAAAGGTTGGAAATAGAAAGACAAGGAAGGAAGGAATGATGTAATTATATTTTAATTAAGAAATTTAACAATAAAAAAGATGCTGTCAAATATTTTTTTTTCTTTTTTTTTTTTTTGATTTTTCGAGACAGGGTTTCTCCGTAGCTTTTTTTGGTTCCTGTCCTGGAACTAGCTCTTGTAGACCAGGCTGGCCTCGAACTCACAGAGATCCGCCTGCCTCTGCCTCCCGAGTGCTGGGATTAAAGGCGTGCGCCACCACCGCCCGGCTGATGCTGTCAAATATTTAGGGACTTATCTTAGATGACATCAATTTGCACTCCTTTATGTGTGTGTTCGGGCTAAAGATTGATATCAGGTGTCTTCCTCAATCACTTCCCACTTTATTTTTTGGGACAGGATCTTGACTGGCCGGCCAGAAAGGCCCAGGGATTCTCTTGTCTCTGCTTCCCTGGTACTGCAATTACAGGTGTCTAATTTTGCCCTACTGTTCACTTTAGTGCAGGAGATAGAACTCAGGCCCTCATGTTTGTGAAGCAAGCCCTTTACCAATTGAGCCATCTCCACAGAACACTGAGTTCATTGGAGATGTGTGTATATCACAGAATAGATGGCAAAGAAGAGGTGTGTGTGTGTGTGTGTGTGTGTGTGTGTGTGTGACAGATAAGATCTGAGATAGCAAAGCTTCCTGAATCATAGATACTACTGAAGGTACAGTTCTCTGATTGGCAGGAAGAAATGGGGAAATGAAAAGAATGAAATGAGCTTCAAGTTTAAAAATTACATTTAGTTTCAGTTTGGGGTTAGAATGGAGTTTGGAAAGTGCATAGAGGCTCGGAAGTCTCTGAGTTTTTTATGAGTAACAAACAGTAAAGTTGCTTCTAGCTGCAGAAGACTTCTTGACTTCAATGAAACCTGTTCTATGGACTTGTGCTTTGTGTTGTGGCTACTTGGAGAGGCTGTGGTGAAAAGAAAAACTCAACTGCAGGGAAGAACTGGCTTCCAGAAAGAGGCAAGTTCCCTGTGCTGGCCAGTGACTAGGAAGCCCTAAACAATACCACGTAGTAGCTGGAACAAGAGTTACAGCCAGAGAGCATTAATTTGCATCAAGGTGAGTAGCCTTCTTAGAAAGATTGAACTCAAGATTTTATGTAGCGCTACAAACTCATATCTGTGAGTGACATAAAATTACAAGCATGCTGTTTATGGAGCTAAGGGATTTACTGGGAAGGGGAAGAGAGAGGAAGGAGTGATGGGAGGGAGGTGATGGAATGTGGTGGAAATGCAAAACACACTTGTATGAAAATTGTTCTATGAAACCTAGTACTACGATTAATATATACCAATAAAATACTGGGTGTGGCTGAACTGACACTTCATTCGAAAGCCTGTGGTACATGTAGATAATGCAGGGCAGGAGCACTCCAGAAAACAGCTGTCATTGCTTGAATGTCAGTGCTCTGTAAGCCTGTGATTTCAGTGACGGGCATCGTTTTGGTAAAATGATGCATTTAAATGCTTTTCTGTGTCCATACCCAGAAATATTGTTTCACCATAATACAAATCTTAAGATAAGAAAATTTGACATGACTTAAAAGTGTCTGAGCTATAATATTTAGTCTTCCCCCTTTTAAGAAAGGTTGAATGTGGTGACTTGTGTCTCATATCTAAAGAATTTTCATACTATGAAAAGGTTAGCAAACTTTTCCTGTGGAAGGCTGTAGTTCAAAAAATAGCCATGCAACAACTATACAGATGAGAAGGACTGTGATCCAGCTAACTTTTATAGAAACCAAACAGTGGACTGTACTTGCCTTATGGCCCACAGTGTATAACTCTGTCTCAGAAGATCACTGCTGAATGCAAGCTAAGGATTCTGACTTGAATGGTGTGGGGTGTTAGTCACTCAGTGACAATTTAATTATAGGAGCAGGACTACAGCTACTGAGATTCTAAGAGAGCCATGGTGCAGATGATACCACAATGTCCAAACTGATGAAGACTCTCTAGAGGATATTCACTGGGGCTTAATTAGAAACTAAGACCATAGTGTTTCTGTGGAATCTGACTGGAGGTGTAAGGCCCGGAGCAGGTATCCTAGCATGCAGGCTTCCTCTACTTTTGAGAACAAGAACTGAAACAAGATCTCATACCTGCAATTTCTCCAGTAGAAGTCATGAGTTTTCAGAGTAGCTTTGCTCTCCTCTGCTTTC
This sequence comes from Microtus oregoni, assembly GCF_018167655.1. Classification (NCBI taxonomy): domain Eukaryota; kingdom Metazoa; phylum Chordata; class Mammalia; order Rodentia; family Cricetidae; genus Microtus; species Microtus oregoni. The sequence goes on along the minus strand of NW_024543875.1, from coordinate 707,794 downwards.
CCGTGGTTTGAGTATGGGAGCTATCACAGGGGTGTCCCAGGGTGAGTTTGGGAAGGAAAGGTGCCATTGGAGTAATTAAGAAAGATGAGAATTCTCCCAATCTTAAGAAGTAGTAGAAACACTTAAGAATCACAATGTATCACAGATTTCAGATGCAATGAAATAAAAGAAATGGAGAGGGGCTTGCCTGTGTGGCTTGAAAGAATACATCTGAAGATGCTCCCGAGAACTATACAAGAAAGCTGTGGGGATAGACCCCTGTTTGTGTGCATTGCTGTGATGCTTTAAACAGTGAAAAGAAAATCCAGGAATATGTTGATTAATGGCTTTATCCAGGACAAAGCTCCTTTGCATAGACAGCTCTATTAGAAAAAAAACTTCTCAAGCCAAAACCCCTCCATAAATCATGCAAAAAATGACTGCCAATCTCACATAAATATCTCAGCTCCAATCTCTATTTGTCTTTAGTTAGATGTTGATAAATAGGGCTTGTCCTCAGCAAAGTGGTAACAGCCAAACTTTTATCTTCAATTGCAAGTCCACTGGTACCTTTGTAAATGAATCTGACCTCTAGGCGCTCAGATTTCTAAACGTGAGCGCATCTGCGCTCTCATGTCTGATGAGCTGAAATTAGATGACGTGGGAATGAATTACACATTGTTATCTATTAGTTGGTATCAAGGCTGCTCCCATAAACCTAGTCTATTACTCCTAGAGAGGAAATTTCTTTCTGTTCTGTTTGTAGGTCACTGAGCATGGAAGAAGTCACATCACACCGAATTCCATTTAGATCTGTAGGAATACACTGTTACTCTGTCTGATTTGTTTTTCTACATCATACCACATTACAAAATCCTGACCCCTTTCTTTTCCCGAACACACACACACACACACACACATGTGCGTGCACACGTGCACACACATACATGTGCGTTCATTTAGCAAATATTTATGTTTTAATCTCTCAAACCCTTAATTGAAACTTAGACTATGATCTTTTAACAATTTATTTATTTTTATTTTATGTGCATTGGTGCTTTTCCTGAAAGTATTTCTGTATTAGGATGTCAGATACTGTGGAACTGGAGCCACAGATAGTTTGAGCAACCGTGTAGGTCTTGGGGATTGATCTCAGGTCCTCTGGAAGGATGACTGGTGCTCTTAACTGCTGAACTATCTCTCCAGCCTCTGATCTTTTATACTATTTATTTGTAACTGTTGTCAGAGTGTTGTGTTATAGCATGTCACTGGACCATGTCTTTGCAATGTCCTAGCTTAATGTGGACCCCATTAGAACAGGGTAGGTAGTTGGGGGATCAAGTAATAATATATGATGAACAGCAAACTGTATGGACTTCTGCAATTGGGAGTACAAAGAGTACAGTTTCAATCTTGATTGTAGCAGTATTTGTTTTATGATAGTGAAATAAAAGTAATCATTATATATGATTGTTTAAGTAGTGTTTAACAAATTTATAGGGACCTTTTATAACCATTTCTCTTTTGGGTGATTTTATTTATTTTTAGGTCTAAATATTTCCATCTATTTTTGTGTACTACATGTGTACAGTGCCTACAGAGGCCAGAAGATGATGTCAGGTCCCCTGGAACTGGAGTTACAAATGGCTGTGGGCTTCCCTGATGGTTCTGGGAATTAAAACTGGGTCTTCTGGAAGAGCAGCCATTGCTCTTCGTCTTGAGCCCTTTCTCCAGCCACAGTTACCACCTGTTATCCACCCTGAAACACTTTTTATCACCCCCAACAAAACTTTTAAAGTTAAGTAGTCACTCCTCTTCCTATTAATCTGTCAGTCTTTGCAACACCAGTCTGTTTTGTATGTCATACAGATTTATCCACTCTGGCAACCCTTTGTGCCTACACTGTTTTATTTATTTTCCATAACCATTCATATCAAGACATGAATCAATGCTTATTTCTTATTGTGGCAGAATAAAATCCCCTTATATGGTTATACTGAATTTGTTTATCCCATGCTTATGATAAATCATCAGTTTGTTTTCACCTTCTCGTTCTTGTGAACTGTGCTGCTATGAACAGTGATGTGTGACGAGTACTCAGCATCTGTTTTTAATATGATTGGGGTCCATTTCGAGGAGTGAAATTGTTACGTCCTGATATCCTATTTGAGGAATAGAAAACTACTTTCCACAGCAGCTTCAACCTTTCATATCCCTCTTAGTTATACACTTAGTTATAAGTTGAAAAAAAAGTTTCAACTTTGTCACAGCATGATTGCGTCTTCTCTTTTTTTATGATGGCCATTTAAATGACTATAAAGTGATTTCTCTGTGTAGTTTTTTATCTTAGTTATCTCATAACTAATGATATTGAAAACCTTTTAATGTGTTTGTTGGCCATCAACTTCTTTGAAGAAATATCTCTTGAAGAACTTTGTCCACTTTTAAGCTGGGTTATATATTTGTATATACCAGTCAGATATTTAATTCACAAGTGTTTTCTTTCATTATCCTGGCTGGGTTTGCTCCACCTCTACTTCCTGTCTGGTTTTCCCACCTATACTTCCTACCTGGCCAATCAACGTTTATTTAAAACACGATTGACAGAATACAGACAATTATCCCACACCACTTCCCCCTCCTTTTTTTTTTTTTTTTGGCCCCTCTTGTTACAGTATTGTTTGAGTTATTTTGAAGTTTTCAATGTTTTTATATAACAAAATAAAATATAAGACAAAACAAAGAAACAATGCACAAAGTTGGACAATACAAGTCAGCAGAAGGAAAAGAGCCTCAAGAAAAGGCACAAAAATCAGAGACTCATTTGTTCATTCACTCAGGAGTCCCATAAAAATACCAGACTGAAAGTTCTAATAAATATACAGAGGACCTGATACAGATCCCAAGTCCTGTGCTTGTTGCTTTAATCTCTGTGAGTTTGTTAAGAGTGTTGCTCAGTTGATTTAGAGGGTCTTGTCCTCTTGACGTTCTCCATCCTCTCTGATTCTTTCACTTTCTGCCTCTTCTTTTACAGGATTTCCTGGGCTCTGAGGGGAGGAATTTGATGGAAGCATCCCATTTCTTCCCACTCCCCTCTTACTCTCTCTTTTTGCATAATGTCTGACTGTGAGTCTCTGTATTTGTTCACATCTGCTGCAGAAGGAAGCTTCTCTAATGATGGCTGAATAAGGCACTGAACTATGAGTATAGCACGTCATTAGGAGTCTTTTTTTGTTACTAAAACACCCAAAATATAGCATTTTCTTCTACCCTAAGTCTCTGGACTATCTAGTTCTTGATTGTGCAAACAGGGCCGGGTATGGGTTCCTTTCCATGGAGTAGGCCTTAAGTCAAACTGAACACTAATTGGTTACTCCCCTAAATCTTGTACCATCAGTGCCCTAGTTTGTTTTTCAGGCAGGAAAAATTGTTGATCAGAGGTTTTGTGGTTGGATTGGTGTTTATGTGTCTCTTCTCCTAACCTGCAGAGTCCTTCCCCAGTCCAGAGCACTGGATGGGAGTGAAGGTTCTTTGTAGGCACCACCTAGACAATTCCATGTTCAAGGAGCTGTGTGGATGTTGTCCTTAGCAATGAGGTTTTGCTATCCATTTGCTGAGAGCAACCTATTATCATGGCAATCTCCTGGGTTGTTTGGGGATTTCCACGAGACCCCTGCGGTCAACAAAGCAATTGGATATAATTCATTCCTGCTACTAGAATTTTGGTTTGGTTACAAGCAATGTCCAGATGGGTCTGTATTTCTAATTATTTCCAAGACATCATTAGGATTGCCTTTATATATTTTAGAAAATGTTCACTGCACGAGGTTTTCATACCAACTCTCAAATGCCCAGCTTTTAATTCCCACTTTAATGCCATTTGTTTGTATGTCTGTCCTTATGCCAATATTAAGGTCTTGATAATTAGCTTTGAACTAAGTTTTAAATGTGATGTAGGAATCACCAAGCCTTTTCTTTTCAGGCAAATGTTGGCTGTTCAGGAGCCCTTATAATGCTGCATGAATTTCAGGATGAGATTTTCCATTTTTAACAAAAGGCCACTTAAAATTTTATTAAGGACTGTGTAAGCTCAAGATTTGATTGAGAAACATTGTCTTTGTAACATTGTTAAAATTCCCATTTTGTGAGCATGGATATATTCTAGATATATTTCTTACATATGCCTTTTCATTTTCAGACCTTCTTTTAAAAACTAGCAATATTTGTCATTTTCAACGTAAAGTATTGATTCACATACTTGGTTAAATCTATTCAGATGTGGTTTATATTTTGGATTATAAATAGAATTGTTTTTTAAACTTTCTTTTCATATGGTTTATTTTTAATAAATAACAGGCACAAAAGATTTTTATGCACTCATTTTCTATCATGCAATTTTACTGTTATCTAAACAGAATTGAGTAGATGTTTTAGTTTAATATACAAAGTCACGAAGTCACTGTGCAGGGGACAGGATTACTTCTTCTTTGGCTGTGTAACTATCTTTTATTTCTTCTTGTTTATTTTCTCTGGGTAAAACCTGGAGAGTGATATCAATAGCAGGAGTGAAAGCAAGCATCTTTGTCTTGGTCTTCCTCTCAGAGGGACTTCCCCCATTGAATGTGATATTAGCTGTGGGTGTTTCCTAAGCATCTTTCACTAGTGACAGTTTAAATTTTCAGATTGTCAGTTTCCTTATTTGTCCTTCACCCCTTTTCTTCCCTGATGGATTCATGCCTTGATCTTTTCCAGTGTCTATATGAGCTTCAGCTCCTTCAATGTTGCAGCTCTAAACAACAACCTCCAGAGTGTGCAATCCTCTTCCTCGATGCTTTAATGCTTATTACAGGAACAGATCTTTTTCAAAGCTTCTCTTTGAGATACTTTCTCACCTCATATGTTTTATTATTACTTATTTTATCTATAAACTTCTCTAGTCATTTATTTTTGTGAAAGTACCTTCTACTGAATCTTGAGGTATGTTTTCCTGACTGGATTCAGTCTAGATCACATGGAGTTAAAGATGCCTGTTACTGTTATGTCTCTGAGATAACAGGTCATCCATTGGCAGCCAGCGAATCCATCATATCTTCAGGGAAATCATCCAAGTCCTGGCCACCATTTCATCTTGTTTACATGTTGATAAAGATGTTCTAAAAGTTGGATGTCTGAGTTTGCTGAAGTAACAGGGACTTCTTATGAATTGTAAAAAATCCCACTGTAAACTCTGATGCCACAGTTGACAAATTCATTGGTTCAATGATTCTAAATGCAAGTTTATTTCATCCTCTAACAATTGTCTTCAAACTGGTTTTCTAGATAGCTACCTAGGGTAGTGTAGTGACCACACAGCATTTTTTCTTGTTCACGTTCAGGGAGGGGAGGAAAGAGGAAACCTTTTTCTGGCGTAGAATGTAAATAATCTCCTTCATTCTAATTGGGTCAGCTCAGGCTTTGGCTCAGATCAACCAAGTAGAACAAGTTAGATCCATCATCTTGGGTATAGAGAAAGGAGCGGCCACTCAAACAAAGTCAAATTTCCCAGGAACCATGAAAAGGAAAGCGGGTGGCATTTAGTAATCCTTTTATTAATTCAGAGCAATCACCTAGAATCTTTAAGAGCAAACAAAACTTTACCCCTTCTATCTATAAACTATCACCTCCCACCATTTCTTGTATCCATTTTTCCTCTACTGTCCACAGCTACAGCAATGTTGAAAATCCCAGCTCCTGGCTTGGTGCTCTTATAGCTGCATGAGTTGCTCATTCCTGCACCTGAACTCAGTGCTCACATGAGTAGTTCTCCTACTTCTACAGGTTTCATTACACAGGTGAACAGGTCTTTTTTAATTAAAATTTTTCATTTTTCATACCAACTCCAGATCCCCCTCCCTACCCTTCTCTCACCCCCCACTTCCCCTCATCCCACCCCTATCCACTTATGAAAAGGGGTAAGCTTGGGGAGTCAACAAAGTCTGGCATACCAAATTGAGGTAGGACCAGGGCCCATCCTGCTGCGTCAAGGCTGAGTAAGGTATCCCACCATAGGGAATGGGCTTCAAAGAGCCAGTTCATGCACCTGGAATAAATCCTGGTTCCACTGCCAGGGGCCCCACACACAGATCAAGCCAAATGACTGTCACCCACATTCAGAGGGCCTAGTTTGGTTCTTTGCAGGTTTCCCAGCAGTCAGTTAAAGTCTGTTAGCTACCAATAGAATGAGTCAGCTGTCAGTCCAGAGTCCATGGCTCTCATAGTGTATAACTTTATGTGGTCAGTTCTGTCCTCCTACCTTTTTGTGGATTCTGAGGACCTAATTCAAGTCCTCAGGCCTGTGTAGCAAGGCTCTAAATTGGCTAAATCATCTTGCCACAACCCTGAATTGTTTTTTTTTAGAGAAGGAAGAGAGAAATAATGAATTCCATATTGACGGTAGATCATAGTTACATAAGGTGCAGCCTCCTAGGCGACTTGGTTGGAATATCTAATTTCTTAGCACTACATCATCATTTTAAAATAAAAAAGTGAAAAAAATCATCAGATACAAAGGCATATTTGTATGTCCTGGGCCACCATTCTTTTGTCGCTGGAAGTCCATTCTTTTGTTTGTATATGGTCAAGTCTAACCGGGAGATGCAGTCAAGGAAGGCAACACCTGAGTGTCTGTCTGCTATGCAGGCTCCTCCCATTAACATCTAGTACTCACCTCCATTCACCTTCTCAGTGAGGAGTTCCTGGACCAGCCTATATCAAAAGAGCTCAACTCTCTTGCTTTGCTTCACTTTTCTTCAGGTACTTACCACCTACAACTTGCTATATCTAGTGCGCCTTTAGTGTTGCCTCAGTCTCTTCCTAAGAAAGGAGCATGGGATTTTATTTTTAAGATATGGTTTTGTGTATTCTTGTTGCACAGAGCTGAGTCTGACATGGAGACATGGAGGGCACACTCAGTAAAGAGCTGTCAACTCAAAGAATCTTTCTTGAAAATTATTTCTTAAAAGTAAACTGATTATCTGCCAGAGAAGTACCTGAACTTTACCCATCTCTGTATGAGAGCAGGGCTGCTTTTGAAGTTAAAACTTTTCCTGTGCTCAAACTTCAGAGAAAAAGATGCAGCTGATAACATCTGAGAGGAAGGAAATGGCACTTCATGTTGAGTTGTGAATATAACATCATACGCGTTATTTTTTTTTTTTTTTATACAGGCTAGCCTTCTGAACTGTTTCCAGAGATGGCTTGCATTACTTTGCTTTTGGCTATTCTTCATGTGCACAAAGGTAAAGACAATCCTATGTCTCCATTTAAAAGTTTTGTTGTGCTTTTGGTGTTTGGGTGTGACATGTGCAGGTTCCCTTGGGTAATTTCTGATTTGTTCAGAAATACTAAAATTTACAAAAGCCAATTTTGTAGGTGAAATTTTCAGGGCTCACTATGAACTTGTTAGATTATTTGTTAAGTCTTGTAAAATTTATCTATTTGGTTTTGTCATCGTTGGATCTAACTCAGTTTATGTGATGTATTATTTTAGCACTGTGTGAAGTGATCTTTTGGGACACAGCTGTTCAACTCTCTAAGACCATGACTCTGGAATGTGTGTATCCATTGATGGACAACTTAACCCAGGTTGAATGGACCAAGATCAATGGCACAGAGACTGTGAACATAGCTGTTTACAACCCAAACCATCCTATGCATATAGATCACAACTACTTCCATAGAGTGCACTTTCTGAATGCAACATTGGAGTTCCGCAATATGAGTCTTTCCTTTTACAATGCCTCTGAAGCAGACATTGGCATCTACTCCTGCTTGTTTCATTCTTTCCCAGGAGGACCTTGGGAAAAGAAGATAAAGGTGGTCCAGTCAGGTAAGGAAAAACTTACTTTCCTTTTCTCTACTTAGAATGTTTAATTCTAAGAAATCTAACTAAAACCTTAAAGCACTATTCTGCTCTTCTTCCTGTTTCATTTCTACGTTCTTTGATGATATGTTTCCTCAGAGAGTAATGTTGTAAACCATTCCCATTTTTCTCAATTGCTGACATTTCTGAGTGGAGATGTCTTACTGGTTTCAGAGATGTAGAAAGGTGAGCAGATTTACATAATCTTTACGACGATATAAGGTTAGATTCAAGTGATGTTGCCAACTTGTAGATTCACAGCCTGTCCCTTCTTTCAAAGTTTATCTTAGTGTGAGATACCATTTCATTTTGCTGAGCATTTGGCAATAAATCTGAGCCCCTGGATAGCTAGAATCTTTCCTGCATGTTTCAATCTGAATTTATTAGCAAATTCTGAGCAAAGTTTAAGACAGAGTCCATCTTCAACCTATGTACTTCTTTTAGAAACTGATTGATGTATCAGAAAGAGAATAATGATTTATATTAAGTATGCTGGTGACTTTGCTTTGATTCTTCTCATATGGCAACATAGATTAGGTACGATACATCAAGAAACCTGGGTTTTATAGCCATCATTTTCTGTAAAATCCTGTGTTAGTGGTTTAGTCTTGCTCAATTTAAAGTAATCAAACAACTTGTCAAGATAATAATAATTTTCTTGTTGAATGTTTAGGGATAATATATTCAAATAACTTGGCCCATGGCCCTTGAAGAATAGGGTATTGTTACCATCACTATTATTGATATTTCTTATTATTTTTTGTTTTGTTTTTTTGAGACAGGGTTTCTCTGTTGTTTTGGAGCCTGTCCTGGAATTAGCTCTTGTAGATCAGGCTGGCCTCAAACTCACAGAGATCTGTCTGCCACTACCTCCTGAGAGCTGGGATTAAAGGCATGCACTATCACAGCCTGGTGGTATTTTCTATGTTTTGGCACAAAATTATTCACAGACTTTTTAGATATCAGTAAAAAGGGAAAGATTTGAAATCATAGTTTCTTACACTTCAGGTCATTCCCATGTACACAAAAAGGGGAAAGTTTTGTGCCGTATGATGCCAAGCCTTTCTTTTCTCCAGTAATGAATATTCTGAAAGAACAATAGTCATGATGCAAGAGGAATAAGAAATGATCAGGAAGAAATGACACTTGGGTATAGCTAATCTTAACTAATTTACTATTAACAAAATATCTTTGAACACCTATATTAAAAGATTTATTTTACCACTAAGGAACCTGTTTGTCACCATGCACAGAGCCCATTTAAATGCTTTCTGCTACTTTTAAGTTTAACATCTACTTTGACCCATATTTCCAAAAAAAGGCTATAAGTGATGGGCCTTGAAATAGGGTGATGTATTTCACATGTGGCCTCAGCTGTCAGGCTGGAGGAAAGGAGTGCCCCTTCTTGGCTTGTGGTATCAGGGTTTGTAGTTTCTCTCGCACATCCGATATTTTGGTATGTGTCATAGGAGAGAAGATATACGTTGTATTTAGAGAAGGCATCTCTGAATGTTTAGCACAGGGTATGGAGCTAAACTGTCAAGCCGTTGTTGATTTTTGGCTTCAGTTTTGGAAGAGTTTGAGAAGTTTTTTCACATTGTATCACTCAGATTTGCTGTCCTCTTTACTTTTCTATGTCAGTAACAGGTGAGCCTCAGGGGCATTTGAAAACAAAATGGTGAAAGATTTATTGGTTGCCAGAGTAAGGGCTGCTGGGTTCTTTATTTTCTTATGTGTCCCTCATGGTGGAATCCTGAAACATGTTTTGTGCTTTAAAAAGTAATGATTTTTATCTTTGAAGAACATATTGCTGTAATGGGATAGGGTATATGGTCTACATTATTTTGAGATTTGGAAGGGTAGAGTTTTTAATCATAATGGCAAAATTAAACCTATTTGTTATATTTTAAAATATACTTAAAATGCCTTAAAATGTACTTAAAAATATCCTTTTAAGGAGTCTCATTAGCACCGTAGGTAGTGTGTCAGACTCATAAAAAGTTTCTTTTATACTTTATTCACAACTTAACAAGATCTATAAGTACTATATTTTAAAGTTGATCTGTTTAATACTAAAAAAAGAACAAACTTAAAAATACAGAAATTTTAATGTGCATAATAGATCATCGGAATTCTAATATAAAGAAAGATTTGATATATTTAACATTAAAAGGAAATAAACTTAAAGATCAGAGATCCTAATGGGCATAACATTGCCAGAATTTCACGGGAAGCAGTGACACCACACTCTCATCATTAATACTGACTTCTATTCTTCACTAGTAATTCTTTATGGCTGAGGGAATCTTCTTTCAGTGCCTTAGATAGATTTCCTAATTCTTCCCTACGGTACACTTGGACATGGACATTGCCTTCAGGATATCCCCACATGGGGTTGCCATGCACTGTAAAGTCTTCTGTAGCACCATAGTTGAATGTTAAGTAATATCTGGGGAGACACGAGACTTTAGGCCATACAAGGGTGAGATGTGACCATTGTATATGTATCTAAAAAAATTTCTTTGTGCTTTATCCCTTCTTTCTTTCCATAGTTTTTTAGTCTAGCATTGAGCTAGTTAGAGGCCTTATTCTGGATAAGTGATGCTATTGGTAGAAAGGACTTTAAATATGTTGGTTAGCTTTAAAATAGGCATTTCTTAATTGCTGATCAAATTAAATAGATAAAATTGGCTGTGCTATTTTCACAATTCATGGTAAAATATATTGAGGTGACTTAGGTGGTGATGTTTCAAAATCACTCTTGGTAGCAAAGTCTATGGTGGAAGTCTTGGAGAACAGATTGTTTACTTTGTATCTGTGGTCTTAGTAATCAGTGAAATACAATATATTTTATTTTAATATCCCCTACCTGCTAGATGGTGACCCACTCCAATATCCTGCCCAACTTTTACTAGTTACCCACTTTGTATGAACCAATCAAATGTCTCTGTAGTACATCTGAATACTTGACCACACAGAAAAACCATTTTCCGGTACCCAACTAAAGGAGAGAGGAGAGAGTGAAACCATAATGCCTGTTTTGGAATATAATTAGCTGGTTAAACAACCACATATTCTATGATATAATAATTCTTCCCTCTTTGATATTTACTGATTATGTTCATGTGTTAGAAAACCCATATTTATAGCAACAATGATGATAGAAATGATATCTGGGAACCATCCAGAAGTTCAAGAGTAGTATAGGCAAATACACAGGGTTCATCCATGCAGGAGGAAACTGTGTTTCTGAGAAGGGAGAAATCAACATGATGCTCATCAACAGATTGGATCTCACTAAGATCACACTGGGGGAAGTAAGCAAACCATAGATGACTTTGGGTGTGGCTCCTGCTCTTGACATTGCATAGACATGCAAAACAGAGAAAAACATGGTTGACTTGCAAATAAACAATAACAAAGAAATAAGGCTACAGTAAACAAGGAGTTTGAAAGCATGTTCACAAAGAATACAAAATCAGGAGTGCCCACCAGAGTCTTTAATGTTCATCGTCGCAGTGATGCTTATATAGATTTCTTATTCATTATTTCTCAAAACTGTGTTATAAAATTTCTTTCAAACATGCTGAATTTCCAGGAAAATGGTGAAAAATATTTCATTGCAATATTTGAACAGTTCAAATATATCTACCTAAGGTAAGTATGAAAGTTCCACTTTTATTTGGCCTGAACGCTAGAGAGAAGGAAGCTTCCAGAATATACCCAGCTATCTTATGACCTAAGAACTAGAAAATATTGACTTTACTTTAAAAAAAAAAAGAGAATTAGGAGACCGGATTGGATTTGTAAGAAAGAAAGCAGTTCTCATGCCCTTAGTTGTAACATAGTGTCTGAGCACCCACCTCTGAACATTATGGAACAGTGGAGCAGAAAGGCTTTTGAGGATTGAATATTCCAGTTTTGATATTATTTCATCATCCAGCATATGTGAAAAAGACAGTTAACAGAGTACCAACTAATAGGAGCAGAAGACTTAAGAACATAGCTTGGAGAAGGGTCAAACTGAAGTATATGAAAGAAGACATGAATGTACACACATGGAAGTCATAGCGAAAGAGGGAGAGAGACAGGGGTATGTAGAGAAGGATGAAGCACAAAAGATGGATCACTGGCATTGGAGAAGCAGGCAGTGGGTTACCTTCCTTCCTCCACCTGCATAGATGCTTTGGTTGGTTGCATCACATGGCTGTGATGTTCATATTTCAGTGCACTTATCTCAGATTGAACACTGAGTTGCTTCTCACCATGTCCCTCTAAAGAGTTCCATTTATTTTGGGTGGGACAAAGATATACATGTCTTCCTCACCCCCTTTCATAGTCTCTTACCCTTACTCTTTCTCAGATGCCAGCAGCTAAATGGTTCATGTGTGTGTGTTGGCAGTAATAGTGCCTTAGAGATGGGGCCTCCAGAGTTGGTAAAATATCTTCTAAAGATAAAACTGACCTCTGTAGCAAGTGGGGACAGCATGGGGATTTTTTGCCCTTAGTGTTAGTGTGATGTGAGGATTCAAAGGTGGAAAGGGGAGAATGTCCTAGATCCAGTTTCCATAAATAGGTTTGCTGATATGAGAAAGTGAACTTATCCATTAACTCATACTCCAAGTCTTTACTAAGAACCTAAAATATTCTAGATAATGTTCAGTGATTTGCAAGGTAGAAAACTTTAGCTCTGAATATAGTTTATCTTGGTGTGTAATTCAGAGTTTGTCTTATTTCATTAGGTGGACTTTCAGCTGTCTTTGTAGTCCTTCTTAATATATTATCACACGTTTATATCAGCATTTATTTTATTTATTCAGAATTAACAAAGAAGGAAAAATCCCTAAAAATGACTCTCTCTTGTGTAGTACTAACAGGTACAAAGTGATGAAGTTGGAGACTTGGTCTGAAAGGCCAAGGGCATTCTGAATGCCAAAGGACATCTTAAAGCTGGAAAGAGGGCCACTAAAAAAGAATCCCCCATAGCCTCTTGCTACAAAGGTTACTGGAAATGGTTCAGATCTTTGTCTTTATTCTTTTAATTCTCAAAGGTCGAGTAAATCCACAATTCTTTCACTAGTCTTTACTACAGTTACTCCTTACCCAGTCTGAAAGAAACTGAGAACCACAAGATCTGGAACATGTTTCCTCTTTAGAAACATGTTTAAGTGTTGGAGTGTTGGGTTATGTGGGTGCTGGTATGAGATAGGGACAAAGCCTCATGAGTGAGTAAGAGTTAGTACACTTCAATCTTTGGTACCTATCAGCATCACCACGGAACACATTCAGCTGCCAGGTCAGGGCTATCTAAGACTACCTAGATTTCATCAAATGTCAGAAACTACAGAGAGTAGGTCATTTTTCTCTGTAGAATTAGTCCACCCATAGATCACCATTACAGGAGTTTACCCAAAGACTAGTTAGAATGCTAACTGGAAGCAGAATTATGGTTTGCATTTTATAAAATAAAAACATTGAATTTTGAATGTACAAACAAGGAATCAAACAAGCAAGAAAACATGTAACTGAAGAAAGTAGGGAAAATGAAACTCTTGACTCCAGGGCTGGCTTGAGAGACTCTTCTAAGGACTTTCTTTGAGTTGATGCTGGCAGTGGGGATATCATTTAGAACTAATAAGAAACAACTTGGTTTCTAAACTTATTTTTTGTTGCTGGCCTTTGTTTCTGTTTGACTTTATAGGGAGTGATGATTAAAAAGAAGTCGACCTGTCCCTTTCTTCATGAAAATGGTGGGAAACTACTTTTGAAGACATTAAAGATTTTGAAACTGTTAACAATTTTAAGACCATCAAGTCAATACTTATGGGGTCAATGCAAAATGAGTCCCTGTGGTAACATCTCCTGTACTTACTTTAGAATAGTTTTAATTAAGTAACTCTGCTGATGGGACTGCTGGCACTTCCCCAGAGAGATTATTCACAATTCAATAAATCTTATTGTGAGAAAATTTCTCATTACTGCAACTATTTAGCCAACTCACATCTTTAAAAGTATGGTCTTTTTTATAATTTGCCCAGAGACAAATGTTCATGTCCCATAGGTTTTGGGCATAGGAAGGTGTCTAGAGAAAGATCCATCAACCATAGGATATATGTGTAGGAGAGATCATGTCTAAGCAAATATCATGTCCCATAGGGATATGGGTATAGAAGGGTGTCAAGGGTGCCCATGTTAAATAGGGGAGGTACATAGGAAGATGTCCAGGGAAAGGTGATACCATGCCATTTTATATTTATTATCACTTGAAATAGATATAGGTGACATGATTGTGGAATACAGTGGAGTGAAGATGGTGGTCAGTAAGGATAAAGTGTGTGCATGCGTTCTGTGTTCTAATGTTCAACTTAACTATCAGACTGCTGATGAAGGTTCAAGTTTTTATTCTAGATGACTGGTTCCCAATATTAACTAGTGACATTTCTTAGGTTTAGAATGAAATTTATTCTGCTACCATAATTGGCATTTCAGAATGCCTTAGTGAAAATGTGTGTCTGTGTGTGTGTTCCATGAATATGGTATAATTTTCTTTTTTAATTGATATAGGTTTTTTTTTCTCATGCAATATATCCTGACTACAGCTTCCCCTCCCTCCACTGCTCCTTCACCTCCCCTTCCCCAAGATCTATTCCCTGGCTCCAGTTTCTCTTCAGAAAGAAAGAAAACTCCAAGAGACAGCAACCAAACACACTAAAAAAATGATACAGTAAGAGAAGGCAAAAGCCCTTCTATTAAGGCTGGTCACGACAACCCAATAGAATAAAAAGAGTCTCAAGAGCAGGCAAAAGGGTCAGATACACAGCCACTTCCACTGTTAGAAGTCACACAAAAACACCAAACTAACAACTGCAGCATATGTGCAGAGTACCTGGTGGAGACTCATCTAGGTCCTGTTCTTGCTGCTTCTGTCCATGAGCCCATGTGAGCCCTGCTTAGTTGATTCAATGACTCATGTTCTCCTGGTGACCTCCAAGCCCTCTGCTTCCTAGAATCTTTCCTCCCCCTCTTCCACAGGATTCCCTGATCTCTAAGAGGAAAGACCCAATGGAGACCTCCAATTTAGACTCTCGGTGCAGAATGTCTGGTTGTGGGGCTCTGCATCCTCTCTTACCACTCTTGTCTGCTGCTGGAGGAAGCCTCTCTCATGATGACAACAGGACAAGGCACCAGTCTATGAATATATGAGCATATCATTAGGAATCATTTATAGTGATTTTTTTTTTTTTGTGAGGGAAGGCAATTGTGTTTGGTTCTAACCTAGGTCTCTGGGCTATGCAGTCTCAGTTCTTGACCATCCAGGCAGTGTAGGGCAAGGGATCTCTTCCTGGATTGGGTGGGCCTCAAGATAAACCAGACATTGTCTGGCTACTCCACAAGCTCTTTACCACCATTACCCCATTACATCTTGCAGACAGTATGTTGAAAGTTTTGTGGCCAGGTTGGAGTCCGGGTTCCTTTTTTGCTAGACTGCCAAGCACCTTCTCACACCAAAGAGACTTGAACATAGGGGTGAACGCTCCATGGAGGTAGCAGCTCAACCGTTCTATGTCCAATGAGGTATAAAGATGTTCTCTTCAGCAATGGGGACCCCACTGTTAATTTTTAAAGAGTGACTCTCTATCCTGGCATCAGTCTGGGTTATTTGGAAATGTCCATGGGACCCTCTCAGCCTATAACTGGGCTGAATGCAACCCAGTCCCATCACTGAAAGGCTTGCCTGGTTACAAAAGATGTCCAGTTCAGTTTTCATGTTCTCCATTACTAGGAGTTCTCAACAGCAGCATTTTCATGGATTTCAGGAAGTTTCCACTGCACTAGATTCCAGGAAATTTTTAATCATATTTTCAATTAATTCCATGACTGGATAGAGTATATTTATTTTTCTTTATAAGCTGTATGCTATAATTGATAACATATTATTTTTACATGAGTAACAGCCAAAAAATTCCATTATTATTTCTGATATGGAACTTGGTCATGTTTGTTTATTTACCAAGAGGCTGTTCATCAGGTTATGACATTAGATTTCTCAGATTATCCCTTCACTATCTATTCCTATGTGTGTGGGGCTGGGGATCAAACTTTGGGCATCACACATGCTAGGCAAGCCCTCTACCACTCTTCTGTATACCCAGTTTCTTTGTATTATCTTTCAAAATACATAGTTATAGATAGTTAAATAAGTGATATTTTAAATGGAGCTTCTATTTCTTATATATATATATATATATATTAGAATTCTTTCATAAAATAAGAATTTAATCAGATAGAAATATGTTCAACTACTAGTAATGCATTTCCTTGAACTGATTCAATATTTGGATTCTCATTTTTTTAAAAAATTAATTTGCTTATTTGTTTATTTTACATTTTGGCTACAGTTTCCCTTCTTTCCTCTCCTCCCAGCCCCTCCAACCCCCTCTGTTCCCACCCCCAAATCCACTCATTCTCCATTTCTGTTTAGGAAAGGGCAGATCTCCCATGACAAAGCATGACATATCAGTTGCAGTATGTCTAAGACCCTCCTCATGTATTAAGGCTGGACAAGGCAACCAGGTGTGAGGAGTAGGTTCCCAAAAGCCAGGAAAAGAGTGAGAGACAGTCCCTGTTTTCACCATTAGGAGTCCCACAAAAGAATCAAGCTACACAATTGTAAACATACATGCAGAGGGCCTAGGTCAGACTCATGCAGGCTTCCTGGTGGTTGGTTCAGTCTCTGTGAGCCCCATTGAACACGGGTTAGTTGTCTACTGGAAAGGGGTGCATTTTAGGGTCAAGTAAAACCCTAGTGCAAGGGAATGTCCCAGAAATCCACGAAAAACACCCCAGCTTAGACTCCTAGCTTTAGCAAATATATAGCCTGAAATGGCCATCTTCTGTGACCAGATTGGTGTCCCACCAAATTGTCATTAGAGTAGTGTTATCCGGCATCTGGTGGATGCAGACCCACAGTCAAACATTAGGCAGATTTAGGGGAATACAGCAGAAGAGGAAGAGAAAGGATTGTAGAAGCCAGAGGGATCAAGGCTATCACATGAATTCTTTAATGTAGCCTGACTTTCACATAGTGAAAATAACAGAATGTTTAAAAATTAGACCAAAGGGAAAATTATAACCTTGTTTCCAATGACATTATTAAATAGAATTACAATTTATTGAATGTATTGAATAAATGATAAAATTAATTTATTACTTATGTACATACCTTTTAAATGCATTGAAAATTATGTGTGTGTGTGTGTGTGTGTGTGTGTATCTGTGAAGAAACAAGCAAATGTCTTTATTGTGAGCTATAACCTCAAGAAAGGCTACATATTGGAGGTGGGGGTTCCTTGGACTTCCCACAGGACAGGGAACCCTGATTGCTTTTCGGGCTGAGGAGGGGGGGGACTTAATTGGGGAAGGGGGAGGGAAATGGGAGGCAGTGTCGGGAAAGAGACAGAAATCTTTAATAAATAAATAAATTAAAAAAAATAACTCAAAATCTTAACAGCTAGGTAAACATTTCCCATGGGGGATTGTGTTAAGTAGCATTCATCATGACTTAGGGAAGTAAGAAAATGAGTAAGATTTTTTCTGGTTTGATAGGAACCTTGGGCTGGGAATCTAGTATGTTTTCTTTCTCCTTTTCCTCTCTCCTTTGTTTTCTCCCCCTCTGTCTTTCTTACATCTCCTTTTCTCAGTACTGGGCTTTGAACCCAGTGCCTCACGCATGCTAGGCAAACACCTTTTCATTAAGCTACATTCAAGTCCTGGGAATCTAGTATGTTTTGGATGGGTAGAGATAGGCACAATAGGGAAGAGAAGCTCTATATAGAAGACACATCTTATGAAACATCACTGATCAGGGAAATAGGCTTTGGATATAAAGAACACACCATGTCAGAGACTGTGGGATAGGTTGGGAAGCATAAATTTTAGCTATCGGATTTCACCTAGCATCTAGAAAACCTTTCATATATGGAAGTCACATGTTAGCCACAGTTTGTAGCAGTATGTCGAATGGTTGGGTTGAGAAAGCAAAAAGATGGCATAGGTAAAGCCGGTCAACTTAAACAGGACAAGCGCAGCCTGCAAGGCATATCCACAGAACAGTCTGCGCCATAGCTTACTCAATTTACTTCTGTTACCAACAAAGAAAGCTTCTATATTCAATTCCACCTCGCTTTCCTCCCTGCCTCCTTTCCATAAATATTTATCAAGTACTGTAGGCTGTGTTAGACAGCACAATACAGTAGTAAAAACATTTGGGTCCCTAATCTCAGATCTGAATTACAGTCCAATCTAAAGCTTGCTTGATGTGGGTGCCCTAAACAGACAGGAGATGCTATAAGCAGAGAGCTGGCACTGTACACATGCATTGATGGAAGGGAACAATGGACAGGGAAAGGGGAGACATCGGGGGAGGCAGTGATGACAAGACAGTTGAATTGTCTCAAGAAGAAAGTTTAGAACTTCTGGAAATGAAGAATAACCAAGCTATTACAAAATGTTTTCTTGCTAGATTTAAATCATGCTTTAATGACAGAAAAGCAAAGCAGCTCTATTTTGTTTAGAGATAACTGGATTCTTAGTAGAATCATTGTAAAAGTTAGTTCAAGATGAACCGGAAGGGTAAAGAAATGGCATATTGTGCTATCAGTAGTAGATCTAGATTATGAATGGAAGGTATTGTGGAAAATCACTAATGTGGGTTTAATCCATCATAGTTGATCTACTAGTAAATAGCCTACTGGAGTGTAGAGAGAAAAATCTTAGGAAGAAGTCAGCTTCTGCAATTGCAAGTCAAAAGGAGAGGTATCAAAAGGAACCAACCTGGCTTGCATCTTACGTTTGAATTTCCAGCTTTCAAAATTCTGAAAATGAAATGTCTGCTGTTTAAGCCACCCATTCTGTGGTACTTTATTATGGCAACTCCTCAGACGCTTCCTTTGTCCATGATAACTGATCTTCATTGTCATTTCTTTTTGTGTGTGTGTGTGTTTATATATATATATATATATTTTTTTTTTTCCATTTTTTTATTGAGAAAAGGAGAAAAAAAAACAAGTTTCCACCTCCTCCCAGCCTCCCATTTCCCTCCCCCTCCTCCCACCCTTCTCTCCCTCCTCCCACCCTTCTCCCCTCCCCCACTCCTCTCCCCCTCCCTCTCCAGTCCAAAGAGCAGTCAAGGTACGGGGTTTTGAACCTACGTAATGTGCTGGCTTTGTGGGAGCCTAGCCAGTTTGGATGTTCACCTTCCTAGAAATGGACGGAGAGGGGAGGACCTAGGACTTACCACAGGGCAGGGAACCTTGACTGCTCTTCATTGTCATTTCTATTGGATTTGAAACCACCTAGGAACACTTCTGCATGTGTCTGTAAGAGTATCTCCTGAGAGGTTTAATGAAAGACTATCTAGAAAGTGGCTAGTACCATCTCTAGCTGGGTGCTTGGACTAAATAAAACAGTACACCAAGTATTAGTCTCTTTCTACATTCTACTTTGTAACTACGAATGCAGTGTGAACAGCCACCTCACACACCTGTCACCATACCTTCTTTGCCATGATGGACTTTATCTTAAACCATGAGCCAAAATAAGTCTTCTTTTGTTCATAGCAATAAGAACATAATACATTGTTCATGCTGTTTTCAAATGCTATCATTTTTTTTCTATTTCCTTTATATACATCCTTGCTGGGGACATGTTATGTACTTAGAAGACATGTAACAAAATAATAGAAAGATATGAGCACCTCTTTGGTATTTGGGTATTTCTAAGGGCTTCTTTATCCACTTACTCTCTCTTTATCCACTAAAAAATGTTTACCATCTCTCTCTCTCTCTCGTTTTGAAATACTCTTTGCATTTACTTTAGAGTTTTGGTCAGATATTTTCAAACATTCTGCTGGCCTTGTTACTATTTGTACCTTTTGGCGTTGTAACTCTTCCCAGTTGGTCTTTTTGCTTTTCTTTAAGTTGTACCTTCATCAACTGTGACACTTTGGCTTTGCCTTTCAGCCATAAGGGGTTTTATTTTAAGCATAGAACATTTTAGATCTATGCTTAGGGTTTCTTTTGGGATTTTTACCTTTTAAACTAGAACTTATGTATGTATCTTAAAAACCAGCATATTTGCATTTTAGTATAGTTTCCATTTATTAGTTATGCAAAATTTCCAGAGAACATTTTAACTTTGACTTTCTGTTCAGAATGGCTTTTAGTTATCTGAACAGGCAATTACTTCAAAGCATACAATTTATGTGTCTTTTCCATTCCCCAGCACAATGTAAAATTCAATACATTTTAAAATTTTTATTCTTATAGATTAAGTACCCATTTAGAAGAGCAATATGAGTGTACTAAGATATTTTTCAGAGAAGAGATTCAAGTCAGAATGTGGATAATTTAGCTACCTGCTGGTCTCTAAGTGTTTAATTCTTCTGCCTGACTGGTTTTGTTCAGTATTTCCCTTTATTCTTTTGTTTGGGTAAGGTTATTGATAGAATGACATATAAAATTTGACTTTTGTAGCAGTTGCTGTTTAGAGCTGAGGTAAAATGTCAGTAGGTGACAGTGTAACTACTTTTTAAAACATTCTTATTTTAATGGATTATCCTTTTTCCCATTCTGAATCAGATGTATCACTTCTGTTAGAATTGTCCCTTGCTTCTTATTAGTCCTGTTAGTCTTGTTAGACGGGTATTTGTATTGAAAAGTTGTGATTTTCTATTAGCACTCAGATACAGAGAGTGGTTGAAGCTTCATTAAAGAACAGCAAGCTTTTGAGAGATTCAGAATGGTTGGGGTTATGAAGAGAAAATGGAAACATTTTGGAAGCAAGAGATTTGAAAAATCATATGTTAAGAAAGAGGACTGGGTTCTAGTTGGTCCAGATTTTATCTTTCTGTATTGAGTCCTCTCGCCCTCTATGTTATAGACTCTAGAAATGATTCAAATATAAAATAATATATTCCTTTATTCAGAGAAAATTACAAATCTTGCAATATATTTCAGTATCTCCAGTTCCAGTATAGATACCTTAATATACCACTTAGCAACTGCTAGCTGGTCATTCATCATGGGGAATTTCCTGTGTGTGAGTGAACTGGTAATGATGGATAATTAATGAGTAAAGATTCCTAATGGTCCCTTAAGCATGGTTACCCATAATTTTTCACAAAAGTAAAAACAAACCTACAGAGGGAGAACAAATCTCAAACTTAAACAAAAATGCAGCAAAATCAAAGAGGAAATAAGTATTTATGAAAATGGGAATAAGTAAAGATTATCATTGTGGTAACATGTCAATTATCAAAGGCATCTTGGATATCAAAATAATGTCATTTTATGTATAGTTCCTTCCTTTGACTAATGAGAGGGCAACTCATTTAAACTTATTTTCAGAGATAATAAAAATGACATAATCATGACAAATGAGGAGCTCCTTCGGTGTTTGCACTAGGTACATGATGTCTGGCCCTATGTGTAGAACAATTCACTGTTGAAGTGTGGGCCTGTTGGTCTATTAGAGACACTGCCAGGAAGAGCTCACACGTTAGTGCCCTTCTTTGAAAAGGAAGCTGTTACTTATCTGGAACACTGACCATATCATGACTCAACAGGATATACTAAACTCTGACAGAAAAGCTGCAGAGGAAGAATGGGAAGGTAAAAGCCACAGCTTCAAGGCCAGCGCAGGGGCCTCAGAAACTCACATGTGATGTTATAAGGAGGAACATAGGATTGGAAGATTTCAGCAGACTGAACTGTCTACACAAAGACATGATCGAGTAACGATTGTGAACACATGATTGTTCTTAAAAACTTAATAACTGTAATTACAAACTATGGACAGTGTGGAAAGAGATGGAGCAGAGATGTCTGGAGTCCAACTGTACTTGTAGTACTCTGTGATGTGTGAGATACCAAAATCTCAGCAGAGATGACTGGGATCAAATTTATAGTTGGGAAGAAATTTCCTTTCATGGGAAAATTTGGTTATAAGTTTTCCACCTCAGCACAAAAGCTAGAGTAACTGTGTTCTAAAGTAGGAACAAGCTGAATTGGTTACTTTTACACTGCTCAGTCCAAAATATCTGGTAGAACTCACCTAAGGGAGAAAGAGACTATTTTATTTATTGTTTTAAGTTGTGTCTTAATAAGCTTGCTCTGCTGTACAAATGCATTCAAGTGTACTTCCTACTTTCTCTTCTATAAGGTTCAGTATGACTGGCTTTATGTTGAAGTTTTTGATCCATTTTGGACTTAAGTTTTGTGCATGGTGATAGATATGGGTCTGTTTTCATTCTTCTATATGTTGATAACCAGTTATGCCAGCACCATTTGTTAAATATGCTTTCTTTTTATCTATTTGGTATTTTTTTTGCTTCTTTGTCAAAAATCAGGTGTTCTAAGGAGTGTGGATTAATATCCGGGTCTTCTGTTCAGTTCCACTTGTCCTCCTGTCTGTTCTTATGCCAGTACCAGGCTGTTTTCAGTACTGTAGCTCTGTAGTAGAGTTTGAAGTCAGGGATTATGATACCTCCAGATATTCTTTTATTGCACAGGATTGTTTTGACTATCCTGTTTTGTTTTTTTTTCTTTTCCATATGAAGTTGAGTACTGTTCTTTTGAGATCTGTGAAGAATTTTGCTGGGATTTTGATAGGAATTGTATTGAATCTATAGATTGGTTTTGGTAAGATTGCCATCTTTACTAAGTTAATTCTGCCTGCCCAAGAGCATGGGAGATCTTTCCACTTTCTGGAGTTGTCTTCAATTTCTTTCTTCAAAGATTTAAAGTTCTTGTCATACAAGTCTTCCGCTTGTTTGGTTAATGTTACTCCGAGATATTTTATGCTATTTGTGGATATTGTGAAGGGTGTTGTTTCTCTGATTTCTTCCCCAGCCTTTTTATCATCTCTGTACAGGAGAGCTACTGTTTTTTTTATTTTTTTATTTTTATTTTTTTTGAAATATTTATTTATTTATTATGTATACAATATTCTCTCTGTGTGTATGTCTGCAGGCCAGAAGAGGGCACCAGACCTCATTACAGATGGTTGTGAGCCACCATGTGGTTGCTGGGAATTGAACTCAGGACCTTTGGAAGAGTAGGCAATGCTCTTAACCACTGAGTCATCTCTCCAGCCCCTGTTTTTTTTTTGTGTGTGTGTGTTAATCTTGTATCCTGCTACATTGCTGAAAGTGTTTATGAGTTGTAGAAGTTCCTTGGTAGAAATATTAAGATCGCTTATGTAAACTGTCATATCACCAGCAAACAGGAGAGCACTTCCTAAATATAACCACAGCAGCACAGACAGTGAGAGAAACAATAAATAAATGGGATCTTCTGAAACTGAAAAGCTTTTGTAAAGAAAAGGTCACAGTCAACAAGACAAAATGACAACCTACAGAATGGGAAAAGATCTTCACTAACCCCACATCAGACAGAAGCCTGATCTCCAAAATATACAAAGAACTCAAGAAATTGGTCATCAAAAGAACAAATAATCCAATAAAAAATGGAGTACAGACCTAAACTGAGAACTCTCAACAGAGAAATCTAAAATGGCTGAAAGACACTTAAGGAAATATTCAGCATCCTTAGGTCATCAGAGAAATGCACATCAAAACAACTCTGAGATTCCATCTTACACCTGTAAGAATGGCCAAGATCAAAAACACTAATGACAATTTATACTAGAGAGGTTGTGGGGAAAAGGGAACAATTCTGCATTGCTGGATGGAATGTAAGCTGGTACAACCCCTTTGGATGTTAGTGTGGTGATTTTTCAGAAAATTAGGAAACAACTTTCCTCAAAACCCACTTTTGGGTATATATCCAAAGGGTGCTCAATTGTGCCACAAGGACATGTGCTCAACTATGTTCATAGCAGCATTGTTTGTCATAGCCAGAACCTAGAAACAACCTAAATGTCCCTCGACTGAACAATGAATAAGGAAAATGTGCTAATTTTCACAATGCAGTACTATACAGCAGAAAAAAAAAATGACATCTTGAATTTTGCAGGCAAATGGATGGAGCTAGAAAACATCATTTTGAGTGAGTTAACCCAGGCACAGAAAGACAATTATCACATTCACTCATTCATAGCCTACAAACTACAATCCCAGAGAACTTAGACAACAATGAAGACACTAAGAGAGACTTACATAGATTTAATCTACATGGTAAGTAGAAAAAGACAAGATCTCCTGAGTAAATTGGGAACATGGGGACCTTGGGGAAGGGTTGAGGGGGGAGGGGAGAACCAGGAAGGGGAGCAGAGAAAAATGTAGAGCTCAATAAAAATTAATAAAAAGAGAAATTACTACATTTACAATTTTATTAATTGGGATAAAAAAAAAAGCGTGGTCCCTTGTAGTGAGGAAAGACTGGTGACTGTCATGTTATCATGATAGCAGAAGGAGCACGCCAGGGAGGCAATTAACATCACTGTAGATAAGGAAGCAGAAAACTTCCTAAGACCAGGGGCTGGGCTCTAGCCTGCAAAAGCCTGGCCTTAGTGCACTAGTTTACCAAGCAAAGGTTTCACAGACTTTGAAAATGGTGCCACCAGCAGGGGACCAATCCCTTAAAACACAACGGTGAGGGTGATGTTTATTATTTAGAACTTAGTACTCCCCATGCCCTACAGCCCACAAAGGTTTGTAGTCATCTCTCTTAATATACAATTTAATAGTTCCATTTAAAAGTAATGGCAATTTTTTACTAGCCTAAAATTTTTATAATCTCTTTAAAAACTTTTTGTTAATTATTTGTGGATTTCACAATCAAACATTCCCATCCCATTCATCTTCCTATTCCTTCAGGTCCACTCTTTGTCCTTGCAGCTTCCCCCACTCCCGACACAAAAAATAAAATCAAATTTAAAAGTAAAAAACATCTTGTCATGGAAGTTGTGGAGTGTCCCAGTGGGTCACACAGTATGCATTTTAGTCCTTAAATCTTTACTTGCAAGTGTTCATTGCAATGAGTCATTGGTTTCTTTCAAAAGCCTCTGGCTTCTGTCGCAGGAGGTCCTTCCGCTCCTCCAGCCAATAGCCGCTGAGATACCAGCCCATTGGGGCGTGGTCTCTCTCCCTTTAAAAAAAGCGGCCACTTCCCTTCTCGCGCTCTCTTTGCTTCCTGCTCTGTTTCCGGCGACTAGACTCCTTCCTGATTGCGCAGAGGGCTGTTGTCTGGGACGGTTATCTGTAAGTTTTTTCCCCTTTAAATAAATACCACCCTATTAATTATAATTCCAAACTGGTGTGGCATTGTTCGTGACTTACGCCTTCAGACTTTTGTTACACCCTTGATACTGCCCCTCACTGGAACTCATTTTTGCATATGTTATTGTTGTCCTGTGTTTGAGATTCTGCAGCTTTGGATCTGCAGGACAGGCCCCTTCATAAACTCAACAGTTCATAGATAGGGTGGATATTGGGATGGGCCAACTGATAGCCTGGTTCTGGGCCTGGGTTGTAGCTGCCTTGGTCATCCTCACCACTAGGGTGACCTATTCAGCATTGCCCCAGCTAGCTCACCCAATGTCATTTAGCTCATCCAGTGTAGCAGGGGCAAAGCCAGTTCTCTTGGTCTCATACACTCAGGGTCCAGCTCTCTGGCACTCACACCACTAGGGCCAGCTCTACTCTGTTGCCTATGTAAGGAGCAGTGTTCATACTGAGTGCTGCAGTAGGTGAGAGGAAATGACAGCTGTCCTGCTCCCATGCCCCAGAGGCCAGCTCTCCTGCCTGCTTTGGGTGGTTAGCGGGGAGGGCATGGTTATGGGGTGGGGCAGGGTTAGCTCTCCTGATCTCATACCCTCAGAGCTATTCACACACATCCCCCTGCCAACAGGATCATTGTTACTATTCTTCCTAGGTGACTTGTGGCCTACTTTCCCCAGTACTGTAGCTGTGAGGGTCAGTGCCAACTCTCTCACTCTTATGACTGTGAGGTCAGCTCTCCTGTCTAGCTCAGTTTATGATGGGTGAGGGGCAAGGAGGGAGGTATCTCTTTCTCACCCATGCTCCTGCATGGCAGCCAAATGAGGAGTCCTCATCAACTATGCTATGCTGCCCAAGCGAAGTGTAAGGTCTAGTCGTTTCTTAATGCTAATAACATCCAGTTTGATTTCAATAGTTCTTTTAAGCCTTTACAGTTACAAAATGCTTCAGAAGTCTGAAGTTTAATGTCTTTTCTGAGAACCAAAACAAACTCTTAACTATAAGCCCCTACAAAATAAGAAGGAATGCTATATACTTCCAGTACTCAATGATATAGAGTAAGCATTGTCACTTCAATGGGAGAAAAGAAGATTAAAAAGAAAGATTGAAATCCAGTAGGCTAAGCAACAAACATTGTTGGTCCTTGTCTGACATCTGGGGTATAGTTTATCATGACATGGAACTCCATTTAGTACCTGCAGCTTTCATCTGCAAACATCACACTTTCCTTACGCTTCTCCTTTGCACACAGGTCTATCAAGAATTCCCTGAAGGGAATTGCTCAGTTTCATATTGCCTGTACTCCCAAGATTACCTTAAAAATTATTGTGCAAAATGGATGATGGGTCTAGGAAAAATCATATTGAGTGAGATAACTCAGACTCAGAAAGATAAATATAATATGTATTCACTCATAAGTGGCTTTTAGAGATAAAGCAAAGAAAAACCAGCCTGCAGGCCACAACTCTAAAGAAACTAGACAACAAAGGGGACCCTAAGAGAGACATACATAGATCTGCAAGAGAGATCTACATAGGAAGGTGAAAAAGACAAGCTCTCCTGAACAAATTGGGAATGTTGGGGTTACTGGCAACAGTAAAAGGGGAGAGGGGAGGAAGTCAGGAGAGCAGAGAAAATGTATAGTTCAATTAAAGCGATAAAAAAAGAAAAAAATCATTATGCAAGCTTCCATGATACTGTATCTCTCACATTCTTTATGCTTACAAAACCACGTGGATGGTGAAATTTCTTATTCCAGTTTGAGAAGTAACAGAGCACCCTTACAACATGGCGGTATCAGTGTCTGAGTGCTTGCGTTGCTGGACTCAAGACCTATTTCCATATCAGCCTTTTCTAGCAGGGTACATTGGAGGTTCTTTCTTTTTTTTTTTTTTTTTCTTTTTTTTTTTATTGAGAAAAGGAGAAAAAAAAGAAAAAAAAACAAGTTTCCACCTCCTCCCAGCCTCCCATTTCCCTCCCCCTCCTCCCCCCCTACGCCCCCTCCTCCCACCCTTCTCCCCCTCCCCCCACTCCTTTCCCCCTCCCTCTCCAGTCCAAAGAGCAGTCAGGGTTTTCTGCCCTGTGGTAAGACCTAGGACCTCCCACCTCCGTCCATATCTAGGAAGGTGAACATCCAAACTGGCTGGGCTCCCACAAAGCCATCACATTACGTAGGATCAAACCCCCGTGCCATTGTCCTTTGCGTCTCATCAGCCCTCATAGTTCGCCATGTTCAGAGAGTCCAGTTTTATCCCATGCTTTTTCAGTCACAGTCCAGCTGGTCTTGGTGAGTTCTCAATAGATCAGCTCCACTGTCTCAGTGGGTGGGTGCATCCCTCGTGGTCCCGACTTCTTTGCTCATGTTCTCCCTCCTTCTGCTCCTCATTGGGACTTTGGGAGCTCAGACCAGTGCTCCAGTGTGGGTCTCTGTCTTTATCTCCATCCATCACCAGATGAAGGTTCTATGATGATATGCAAGATATTCGTCAGTATTGCTCAAGGATAGGGTCATTTCAGGTTCCCTATTCTCAACTGCCCAAGGAACTAACTGGGGACCTCAGCTTGGGCACCTGGGAGCCCCTCTAGGGTCAGGTCTCTTGCCAACCCTAAAGTGGTTCCCTTAACTAAGAATTGTGGTTCCGTGCTCCCCTGTCCAACCTTCCTTTATCCCAATCCTCCTGCTTTCCCAAGGCCCGACCTCCTTCCCTTCTCCCTTTTCTCTCCCCATCTCCCCTTACCCCAACCCACCCCACCCCAAGATCCCAATTTTCTCCCCGGCAATTTTGTCTACTTCCCTTAGCCAAGAGGATAACTATATGTTTTTCCTTGGGTTCCCCTTCTTACTTAGCTTCTTTAGATTCACCTATTGTAGAGTCCGTGACCCTTATTTATGGCTAGAAACCAATTATTAGTGAGTACAACCCATGTTCATCTTTTTGGGTCTGGGATACCTCACTCAGGATAGTGTTTTCTATTTCCATCCATTTGCATGCAAAATTCGAGAAGTCATTGTTTTTTACCGCTGAGTAGTACTCTAATGTGTAGATATTCCATACTTTCTTCATCCATTCTTCCATTGAAGGGCATCTAGGTTGTTTCCAGGTTCTGGCTATTACAAATAATGCTGCTATGAACATAGTTGAACAAATGCTTTTGTCATATGATAGGGCATTTCTTGGGTATATTCCCAAGAGTGGTATTGCTGGGTCCAGGGGTAGGTTGATCCCGAATTTCCTGAGAAACCGAAACACTGACTTCCATAGTGGTTGCACAAGATTGCATTCCCACCAGCAATGGATGAGGGTACCCCTTCCTCCACAACCTCTCCAGCAAAGGTTATCGTTGGTGTTTTTGACTTTAGCCATTGTCACAGGTGTAAGATGATATCTCAAAGTTGTTTTGATTTGCATTTCCCTGATTGCTAAGGAAGTTGAGCATGACCTTAAGTGTCTTTTGGCCATTTGAACTTCTTCTGTTGAGAATTCTCTGTTCAGATCAGTGCCCCATTTTTTAATTGGGTTAATTAGCATTTTAAAGTCTAGTTTCTTGAGTTCTCTATATATTTTGGAGATCAGACCTTTGTCTGTTGCGGGGTTGGTGAAGATCTTCTCCCAGTCAGTAGGTTGCCTTTGTGTCTTAGTGACAGTGTCCTTTGCTTTGCAGAAGCTTCTCAGTTTTAGTAGGTCCCATTTATTCAATGTTGCTCTTAATGTCTGTGCTTCTGGGGTTATACATAGGAAGCGATCTCCTGTGCCCATCGGTTGTAGGGTATTTCCCACTTTCTCTTCTATCCTTTTCAGTGTGTTCGGGCTGATATTGAGGTCTTTAATCCATTTGGACTTGAGTTTTGTGCACGGTGAAAGATGTGGGTCTATTTTCATTCTTCTACAGGTTGACATCCAGTTATGCCAGCACCATTTGTTGAAGATGCTTTCTTTCTTCCATTGTATACTTTTAGCTCCTTTATCAAAAATGAGGTGTTCATAGGTTTGTGGGTTAAAATCCGGGTCTTCTATACGATTCCATTGGTCGACTTCTCTGTTTTTATGCCAGTACCACACTGTTTTCATTACTGTAGCTCTGTAATAGAGTTTGAAGTCAGGGATGGTAATGCCTCCAGAAGATCCTTTATTGTATAGGATTGTTTTGGCTATCCTGGGTTTTTTGTTTTTCCATATAAAGTTGATTATTGTCCTCTCCAGATCTGTGAAGAATTTTGATGGGATCTTGATGGGGATTGCATTGAATCTATAAATTGCCTTAGGTAGAATTGCCATTTTTACTATGTTGATCCTCCCAATCCAAGAGCAAGGTAGATCCATCCATTTTTTGGTATCCTCTTCAATTTCTTTCTTCAATGCCTTAAAGTTTGGAGGTTCTTTCTTTACAGGCACCATTACTTTCAAAGAAAATACTTCCGAATGTGTTTGTATTTTGACTCCCTGGAGTCTTCAGTGGGTGGGCACTCCAAAAAGCCCCTTCATTCACTTATTCTAGTGTAAAGGCTGTGGGTCCTCTTTTGTAGTGTTAACCTTTAGCAATAAAAGCACTTTCTTGAAATTTCTTTGCCAGAAACATTTTCCTTTTTTGGTTAAATAAGACATTTCCTGTAGTATTAAGGGTGGCGGCGGGGCTGCGTCCCCAACACCCCAGCCGCCTGCCCGGCTAGCTTATGCCCCAAAATAATTACACAGACACTGTATTCTTTTAAACACTGCTTGGCCCATTCTCTTCTAGGCTAATTCTCACATATTAATTTAGCCCATTTCTAATCATCTGTGTATGGCACCCCAAGGTGCGCTTACCAGGAAGATTCTAGCCTATGTCCATCCTGGGTCGGAGCTTCATCCCGGGAGCGGGGCATGGCATCTCTCTCAGGCGTCTGCTCCCGAGAGGAGAGCTGTCTAGACTCAGCTCAATTCCTCTTCCTCCCAGCGTCCTGTTCTGCCTACTCCTCCCACCTATCTTTCAACCAATAAAATGGGCCAAGGCAGTTCCTTTATTAGCCAATGACCTTCCTCCATCATTTCCCCTTTTTCGGTTTAAACAAAAAAAAGGGCTTTAACATAGCAAAATTACATATAACAAAACAGTTATCAAGTAAAAGTTACAATAATCTTTATCATAACTAAGGAAAACTATAACTATAACTAACTATTCTTAACTCCATCAAAGACTCCAGAAAGATATAATATTACCTAAGTAAACAAGAACTAAGAAACTTCAAACTCTAGAAATGACAAAGACATCTCGCTGCCTGGACAGTCACCCAAAGTTCTTTAGTACCGTTGGGGCATCCATCTTCAGCCTTCAGGCCCATGATATCCAGTAGACATTTCCATAAAGCAGGAAAATTCAAAGTCAGTTCAGTCACTATCTGTTGTGTCCTGCAGAATGTCTCGCAGACTCTTTCATGAATCAGGAACCCCGAAAGATCATCTCACCTTAGGCAAGTTCAGTAGTCCTCTCTCTGCGGGTTCTCTGTGTCCAGTTTATGCAATAGTCCAGGCAAGAGCAGTTTCTTGCCCAAATGGCTATCAAACTCCATAAGGTGCCTCTTCGATGCCCATCTTCCTCTTGAAGTAGATTGGTGCTGCCAGGAGCAGAGTGTCTCATTGTCATGAAAAGTCCTCAGTTATTAAAATATTAAATGTCCTATTCTGTAATCTTTGAAAGACATGAAGAATGTCTATCTAAAATATATCTCTATATATCTAGAAAATCTAACATGACTACAAGCTTTACTATTATCGATGATTATCCATTAACAACCTATATTTCTTAATTATACAGTACATATTTAAATGAACTACACAATCACAATACCTTAATCAAAATCAGAAACACTTATATATATATATAACAAAAGTGACCTTAAATCTCTATCAATAAAGCAAAATCTATACTAATGTAAATTATTCATATCTATATCATATCCCCCTTTAAATGTAAAAGAACATTTATAAACCATATTTGGGAACATGGGCGCAGTTTTTTCTCTCCAAACTGCTTCCTGCTGAATGGGGGCGTCATTAATTAGGTCTTTCATGGTATAACCTGTGTGCTAGTTGCATCTCAGTTGGCAGCTGAGCAAAGCAATTTTCTGAAGATGTTCACAACAACCCTTCAGGAGGACGTGGTCCATCATACCAAATCAGAATAGAAGAAATGAACAGCGTCTCATCCTCTGTGAAAACAAAATAAGAAACTCCTTTCCAAAGCATCATGTCCTTAGATCCAAATTCAAAATATCTATGTTGGATTAGTTCAGCAGTATTTATAAACAAATATCTTTTAGTAGCTTTTGCTCTTTCCTCAGCATTCAAACAATTCAAAGAGAGAATAATAGCATACAGTATCAAAATTCTCTGTGTATTTTCCATCTTTGTGCAGCTTTGTTTTAACCTCTATTTTGTTTATTTTTACTTTTAACTCTTTGCTTTTTGAGACAGGTTCTCTGTATCTTTGACCTGAAGTAACTCTGTAGACCAGGCTGTCTTTGAACTCTAAGAGATCCGCCTGTCTCTGTCTCCCAGGCATTCGGGATTAAAGGTGTACACTACTACACGTTGAACTCACAGAGATCTCTTTGTCTCTGCCTTCTAGGCACTGGGCTTAAAGGCGTGTGCTACCACACATAACAACTCTCTTCCTTTTTTTGTTTTTTATTTTAAGAACTTCAACTTTTAGTCTGCATATATTTTTAACACACTTTAAACCATTCAGAAATTTTCTCTGTCTTTGAATCTCTCTTCACTGTATATCTCTCTTTTTCTGACCACATGAATCTTTAATTTATCAAGCAATCTCAGTAGGACTAAAGGTGTGGCTTTGCCAGCTAGATCCAGTCCATTCCTTAGCTTTCCAGCCTCATGGCGGATATACAGGCTGTAGCCATGTTTACTGCAACAACTGTATGGCATTTCAAGGTCCCTGCTAGCAAGTGAGCTACAACAGACAATACTCAAGTCGTCTCTCGGTAGCCAGTCCTCCTGCCTCAAACAGTCAGAGTTTGCCCTGACAGGATGGCCCAGAAAGCCGGCATTTTTAAACGGCGCAGCTTTTTTCCTGCTACGGCTGAAAACTGAAAAGCATGCGTTCAGCTTTTCGTCAACACCGTTTAAGTGTTTCATGGCAGGACCTCTTAATGAGCTGCAGGATTTGCAGCTAAAGCTGAGTCACGAAGCCTCTCTTAGATGAGGCACTTGCTTATTAGCAAGCAGAGCAGACCCGAGAACACAGCGAGTCTAGTTGCCATCAAACAAATCATAGCACTTTACTCCAAATGCTCCATTCAAAAGCTCTGTCTCCTGCAGGAGCCAGACAGAGATCGCAATGGCAGCACAGCCCCAGGAAGTCACGCTTTAAAATGACACAGTGTTTTTTCTGCTACTGTTGCCGAATCAGGAAATCTCTCTACAGCACGCCACCAACAAACAGCAAAAATCTGTGTTAAACTCTCTCTCCCTTATTTTT
This sequence comes from Microtus oregoni, assembly GCF_018167655.1. Classification (NCBI taxonomy): domain Eukaryota; kingdom Metazoa; phylum Chordata; class Mammalia; order Rodentia; family Cricetidae; genus Microtus; species Microtus oregoni. Next base: position 675,200 of record NW_024543875.1, on the reverse strand, counting down.
AAGCCTTCTCAGGTTTTTTAAGTGGGTTTAGTCCATCACGTTGGGTGTCAAATGTAGTATTAAGGGCGGCAGCGGGGCTGCGTCCCCAACACCCCAGCCGCCTGCCCGGCTAGCTTATGCCCCAAAATAATTACACAGACACTGTATTCTTTTAAACACTGCTTGGCCCATTCTCTTCTAGGCTAATTCTCACATATTAATTTAGCCCATTTCTAATCATCTGTGTATGGCACCCCAAGGTGCGCTTACCAGGAAGATTCTAGCCTATGTCCATCCTGGGTCGGAGCTTCATCCCGGGAGCGGGGCATGGCATCTCTCTCAGGCGTCTGCTCCCGAGAGGAGAGCTGTCTAGACTCAGCTCAATTCCTCTTCCTCCCAGCGTCCTGTTCTGCCTACTCCTCCCACCTATCTTTCAACCAATAAAATGGGCCAAGGCAGTTCCTTTATTAGCCAATGACCTTCCTCCATCAATTTCCCACATCCCAGTGTTCTGCTTTTTGCTAATAGTTCTCATCATCCCTGCTAAAGGTAGCTAGCTATCGTTAACCATGCCCCAGGCTAAGGTGCTGTCTTGAAATTTTCTCCACCGGATTCTTCAATATATTACTCTTAAGTTCAGATTCATTAAAAATTTTAGGAAACAGACAAAATATAGACATTCTTTACCTGATTGTGAGATGAGTGACTTCCTGTCCAGTTCTCAGTAATGTCTTTGTTCCTATCACGCAACTGTGAACACTGTGTTTCTGTCTGTGTTTCTTATAGTGTTCTGAGCTTCTGAACTTCCACTAGAATTGCCAGTTGAACTCTGCTCACAGCATTATTTAGAGTCTCTGGTTCTCATTTCAAACTTTTCCAAATTCTTCCCTGAAAATGGTGAGAACACCTTGATGAGCTAAGTAATTTTACTTTATAAACAACATAAACATCACTTTTGGTGTCAAATCTATAGGGGACATTTTGTGGAAAGTAGAGTGTTGTAAATGTGAAAAATAAACATACTACTGATACATCTTGTAACAGAATGAATGGAAAAAATGTGATAGCTATCATGAGCTATATAAAACATAATATTCAGAGTTTTTTGTTTGTTTGGTTTTGATTTTATTTTCTAGTCTCAGGTTTGGGTTTATGGAAAGAATGAGAAACAAGGTAGATGAAGGTTGGGAAATTCATTGCCTTATAGTAAGTAATAGTCTCTATTTTGAAACAATTTCATTAAAAAAATCTTCATTCATCATTTGGAACTGTTCTATAAACTACTCGTTACTATTAATAGTATGAACCAGTCATGATAAACAAGGTTTTCAGTTAGACTAAATTATCTGAATTCTGCAGCAAAGAACAATAAAAATGAAAATACACTTTGCCTGGTGTTATTTATATCACAGAGGTAATATTCATTCTCTTGTAGCTTCTATTTATCCTTAAAACAGATAATCTTCTTGCTTTGAGCTCCTTCAGAATTTATCTATCAGTTCTTTTTTCTTTGGTAGTAGCCATTGGTGATAGTAGGCTTGTCTACCTTTCCCATGATCCTTTACGTACTGTGGTGTAAATGAAATACTTTGTCTTATGTAATAGTTCCCAGTTCAAGACATCATCGAAATATTTTAATACACACTTTTCAGTAGTATATCAGAATTTTTGTCCTATATTTGTGCATAGACCTTAAACAGCTGTATGAAATATCTGAATTGTCTGGGTTTCTTTACTATTCTTCCTTATCCTGAGCATTGTTAAAAGAGGGAAACCATAGTCAGATTTTGTTTAGCCTTAAAAAATGAACCCACAACTCAGCTGAGACAATGTCCAGCACTTATATGATCCAGTGGGTGAAACCACAGCTGTCCAGTATTTTCTAGATAAAATTTTAAAATTGACATTTTGTTTGACATTTCTCTAATTTTTCATCTTAATTCTGTCTTCTAGAGCAATTTATATTATTTTCAAGTCCTCCTTCATATTACTACTTGTTTGACCCAGGCAGGGGTTCGATTATCTCTAGTTCCTCTACTTGCTTCATACATGGATCAGTATACAGGAATATTGAAAAGAATCACCATCCGGCCAATACATTCAGTGTAAGAAGTTCAAACTCTGTTACTCCAGTCTTTCCAGTCAACTACCTGTTCATACTGGGAGATTCTAAAGTCCAGATGCTTATCTCTAGCTTTATTCCAAGCCAACACTCATTCTTCTGCTTAGGGTAATTGTTCTTATATTGATTCCTTTATATACTCACAGAACACTTTGTGTTAATTCTCTGTTTAATTTCATGGCGATTTGGTAGTTTCTAGGCACTGTGACAAGGGGACCACATCTGTTTTATTATCCAGTTCATCTTTTTATCTTCTTTAATCCCTATCATACATTACTTCTTTATTAAATAATTTATTAATTTATTTGCATTTGTTGCACAGGGATTAAACCAAGGCCCCATGAATGGAGGTAAGTGCTCTAATAAGCTGCAAGTCCAACCCTATTTTTAAACACTTAATTAGTGATTTCAGTGACCCTTTGTAGGCTCGTTCATGGTAGGGATAGTTATTATTCATCTTTATAGCCCATAAATCTGCCTGACTCTGCCTCCTGAGTGCTGGGATTAAAGTCATGTGCCACCACTGCCCAGCTATATAATAGACCTTTTAAGGTCCCATTCCTTGAGATGAACTCATTGAAGTACTAATGACTAAATGCTATGACATTTGTGAGCCAGCCTTGGATAAGTAGTTATGTACTTTGGTACTTGGTTTGCCTCAAAACAGTGCAGATGACATCCAACATTGCCTTGGTCCAGCAGTCTTAGCACCTAACTCAGTTTCAAGGTTTGAATCAGCAAACTATTGGTTCTCAATTCTTTCTTTCTTTTCAAGACAGGGTTTCTCTGTAGCTTTGGAGCCTGTCCTGGAACTAGCTACACAAAGATCTCCCTGCCTTTGCCTCCTGAGTGCTGGGATTAAAGGCATGTATCACCATTGACCGACAGGTTCTCATTCTTATATTATTTGGTTTATCAGTACTGTGACCAAAATACTTAATAGTATCAACTTAAGAAAAGAAAGGTTAATTTCGACTCAGTTTCACATCATCATAATGGGGAACACATGGCAGTGTGGTTCTACTCATAGAAGTGGAAACATGTGGTAGAGTTCTTAACACAGCTATATACTGGAAAGCAAAAGCGACAGGGTTGGAATCACCTCCAGAGCTTGACCCCCATAGTTACCTACTCCTTCAGCCAGGTCCCATCTTCCAAAGATTCCATAGTCTTCTAAATTGTACCAGTCCCTGGGAACCAAACAATCTAATTATTAGTTTATTGGGGACATTTCGATTTAAACTCTCTTCTGAGTGAATTGAAGTTGCTCATATCTTTCACTACTGTTTTCATATTATTTCAAGCAATTTGATGCTTTTCAATGACTTTGGTTTTCATAAAGTGTTACAAGTATAAAGCTATATTCATACTTTTGGAATATATGATGATGAAATAACACTCTGCCTTGCTAAAAATACCAGCAACTATATGAGAGGAATGGCCTAGCAACATCACCAGGAATTAAATAAATATATGTTAAACAATCTGAGAGTGGGGAGTTGTTTGTTGAATAACAGGCTTTGGAGAAGTTAAGTGGAAGAGACAGTACATGACTCCACAGACAGAAGGGGAAGGCAGTGTTGTGTGGAGCAGAACCTGAGTACTCAGAGGTAAAATAAGTGTATGAGTGATTCTTAAGACAATTTGAGTTTAATCATGGGGTAGAGATGGGTGATTCAGCAAAACCAAGCCTGAGAACTCATGATTCCTTCTTTAGGACTGGCAGTGGTGCTAAGAAGTTTAAATCTAATTCTAAACATTCTAGGACCACTTAGAATTTCAAACTGGGAGAGGAAAAGCATGGATTTCTTTTCCAAAAAATGCTTTGGCTGTATTTCAGAGATTAACAGAAATGAGGCATGCATAGAGAGAATGGTGACATAACTGAAGGACCACATAGCTGAGAATTGATAATTAGACCAGTTGTCTTAGTTAGGGTTTCTATTGCTGTGAAGAGACATCATGATCACAGCAACTCTTATAAAAATATTTAAATGTGGTGACCTACAGTTCATAGGTTCAGTCCATTATCATCAAGGTGGAACATGACAGCATGCAGGCAGACATGGTGCTGGAGAGGTAGCTGAGAATTCTACATCTTGTGGGCAACAGGAAGTGAACTGAGACACTGGGTGTGACTTGAGCATATATGAAACCTCAAAGCCCACCTCCAAGTGACACACTTTATCCAACAAAGTCACATGTACTCCAACAAGACTACACCTTCTAATAGTGAAACTCCCTGTGAGGGCCATTTTCTTTCAAACCATTACACCAGTTGAATTTAGAAAGCAGAGCACTAGGTAGGTGGAAGGCTACTAGAAACAAAGAAGGGTTGATTGAATTTGGAAACAAGTTAAATGAGAAATTGGGCATGTAGGTGAAAGTTGACCTCTGATCAGGGCTGTTGACATGTGAGGATACCATTTATAAAAATGGACCACATTAGAAGAATATTATGTTCCAAAATACACAACCTATAACGTTCTATCAATATTCCTTAAAACAAAATTGATGAGAGGGTAATGAATGCTTATTAGACAAGGCATTGAATAGAAACAGCTCTTGCTTTCTGTTATATGTGGACTGTATTTGAGCATAGATTCTAGTTGATAGATCATGTTTTCACACTAAATGATGAAGCTAAAGTCTCTAGTCCAGTGACTCATCAGAAAGTATTGTTTTGTGGTTAATTCTTGTCTAAGCATGAAGAGAACATTATTCCTACATTACTCTATAAATCAAACCCATCCCTGATACTGGGTGAGTTGATAAATGTTTTGAGTCACTTCTTCCTGGAAAACATTTATTTAATAAAGATCAGTCGGCTGCCGGCCTTGTAGTCTTTCTTCTGATCCTAAATTGGTTTTGAAGACATGTTTCATTAAAAAAAAATCATTGTTTGGGTTCAAATCATATTTCAAGAAAAGGAAACAGGGATATGAGCAGATCATCAATACCATATAAGCTATTTACCAGCTCTGGAGTAGCCTTAAGTTGGTATAGCTAACTTTTGCTATATTTCATCTTATATAATTTTAGGTACCTCTGCATCCAACTAATACTTTGCTGTAATATTCAACATAGTTCTTCCTTCGTCTGTGGATTTTTACTAAGAACTCACCATCTTGGTGGTTTTCTCTGTTTGCTGAAGCCGTCAGTGATTTATTTGTAAGCACCTTTCAGATGCCCAATTTAAGTCTGTGAATAAATTATTTTGGCCATTGCATAGAACTGAAAAGATGCTTTGTTCTCCTATTACTCTACAGAAATATGCCTCTGAAATGAAGTAGCACACTGTGATAAACCTTACCTTGATCGAAGCACATTAGGGTAGATTTGTAATTGCTGCGACTGGCGGGGGCACATCCTGTGATTAGGCTCTATACCCAAATTTTATAGCTTTTTGTTTTGTTTTGCTTTTAAAAGGCAAACCCATAAATGTGATAAATGTAATTCCAAGATAATGGAGTTAGGGAGCCATTACTGAAGGCAATTTTGGCTGAAAATGGAGAGTGTAAAAATGATGACTTTAAAATATTTAAAATTATGGAGGTGGAAATTAAATTGCAGACTTTGGATGAAAGTGTGCCCAGTGCAGGGAAAAGGAAAATCATCCCCAATTTAAGGATAGAGTTTACAGTGAGATAAAGAGTCAGAGAGAGGGAAAAATATTGATCCCCCTTTTAACAAGGAGCTATTACAATTAGTTCCTACTCTAAAAGCATGGCATACGACAACTGGAGACATGGATTCATAGGTGTCATGTTCATCAGAGCTCTTTTTGACTGATCTGGAAACAGTTCAGTTAGCTTTTCTAAAGTTTATTTTTTGCTTTCAGTGTTTATAACTCCAACATGGTTCCTAGGTGAATTCCAGAAAATGGTAAATCCACAAGACAATTAAGAAAAACTTGCAGATTTTCAGATTGCTTCAAAGTGTTCAATATAGGTACTTTGATCATTTACTAAAATGTCTACATATTTCAGTGTATTTCCCAGTTGCAACAGTTGTAAGCTACCATGTGGGTGCTGGGAATTGAACCCGGATTCTCTGGAAGAGCAGACAATGCTCCTAACCATGGAGTCATCTCTTGAGCCCTGCTTGTAAATTTTTTATATTTCAAACTAAAATCGTCCCTTCATTTAAAATTGATTAGAATTTCTATTAAAGTAACAATATGCTAATGTAGTTTAAAAGTAATTTTTGGACTTTTTCTCATACGATTTTTGTTTCAGATGAGTACCATTTGTATTATTAATTCCAATTCCATTAAGGGTTATTAAGTTTGGTCTAGTACTCAACAAATACTAAAAATAATAGTTCCTTATCTGATAGTATGGGAATTACTTTAAAAATATAGACATTTATGTTTTATTGTGAGCAATAGAGTCACAGCGAAGTGTGCCTGTAATGGTTTTAGTTGTCATTTTCAACCAGACAAAGGGCTAAAAGGCTGATCTATCATGCCTTTTCTTGGTTTCTTTTAGATGAAATGCTTTTCTAAAAGAGCAATGCAAAGGATTCACTGCAAAGAACAAACTCTGGCACTTTACTGAGAAAATAGGAAACTAGCTAAACCACGGAAAGGAAATTACCAAGCACAGGTTTAACTCCCAATTTGAAGATAAATACTCCTTCTCTTGTCTATGAACACAATGGATTTATTGGCACAGGCTGTGAATTGCAAGTGTGTTTTCTGGTGGTGCTAATTGGTTTGAACTAAGTCTGTTTCCTCACATCCTCAAAGGCATTAATGCTTGTTGGGTGTTAGGAAATAATCAAAGAAGGTCCCATCAAGTTCATGGGATGCATTGTGATCCTAGAACTGTTTTATGTGTCAAATGGAATATTTTACACAGAGGTGGGTTATGGAATAAGGGATTTTCTCTTACTGAAGTATTACATGCAAACAAATTTCATGGATAGACCTGAATCTCATTTTAGTTCATTATGTGGAAATAAAGATAATAAGATATGAACACAATGAGTTGCCCAGATTTTAGGAGGGTCTCTAACATGAATATTGAATCTCTCTCAACTAATGCTGTTTCCAGAAATCTTTTAATGTACAGCAGAGGTGATTAGAGAAAGCAGACATGTTCCTCAGCATTATGAATAATTTTCCTTTTCTCCTTTTCCTGTGTTATAAATATCTTTAACTTTTCCATTGTCTTAGATTATAATGGCTCCCGTTTGTCTTGAACTGGTTCTTTGCATGATGCTATAGAAGCAGAGTGTTTGACTACAATATTTGAGGTCTGCAATAATTTTTCTTACTAAAGTAGCTGCCCTCTGTCCACAAAGTATTACTTGCAGGGAAATCTCTATAAGCTGTTCTTCAATTGTTGTAGGAACTTAACATATGATCAGACTTTAAATGACAGATGACAAAGATTGCTACTTAAAAGGAATAATGTTTATGTACTGAATTAGCTCTTAAGTGATCACTTTAATGGGTAAACATGGATCGAAGACTTTCAGAAATTGCTTTAATTGGTTTTCATGAAAACAAAACCCTGCATGCCCATACTCACTCAGAACTTCTCCCCTGAGGAGTGGCTCTCGTAGTATTGGAAGGTGCTGTGCAAGCTGCCAAGGGAAAGAAATGCTCAGTAGTCCTACCCAGCTATAGAGCCTCTAAACCACAACAATGACTGGTCGTATAAGAGATCTAAATATTGAAACAGTGGCATTCACTTGGGTGTAGCTAACAGCTGTTTTATTGGACTTTAGACTGAGCAGGAGGGATACTTAAACCTTTCTGGCACTGTAAACCTAGAGACCTATGCAGGCTGAGAAGGCAGTAGACCCAAGAGGAGAACCTACTACTGTCAGGTTCCTAAATTGACATAATTTCTAACTGTCTTCTCTATACTTATCCTCGTACCCATGAAAAAGTGTATCTCAGCCCTTATTAAAGAAGGTTTTTGGGGAGGGTGATAGGTGGAGACGATTACAGAGATCTGCGGTTGTCAATACACAGAGAATAAGTTACTGTGGATGTCCAACTCCCATGGCTTTCTCTAAAGCTAAGGTTCAGGGAAAATCATGGAAAAGGGCTTGAAAAAAATATTAGTCAGAGGTCTAGGATGCCTATTGCTAGATCATGTTCCTTAGATACAACACACAGGAAAAACATACCCATGAACTTTCAACAATCTACCTTCTTTGACAAGATGAGAAAAATGTCAATGCTATTTAATATGTCAATTCAGACAGGAAATTTCATGTGTCCTCACTTCTAGACGAAGAGTTACAGGGTGTCAGAGTTTGCTGAGATGAGTATAATCAGTTGTGTTTTAGGATGAACACCCATACAGATTGTTCAATACACAATGTTCAATCCTGAATATAGGAATGTAAGAGCAAAGATACACATATGCATATGTGGGACTTGACAATAACAATTAAAGAAGAAATCATGAATTTGGAATGAGGATGGAGGAGTTGGAAATACGAGTGGTGTATATGTAATGTTCATGCATGAAAATTCTTAAAATGATCCCTTCTTCTTTCGAAGTACTACATGTTTAAAAAGCAAAACAATTTTAGAAAATCTCCACTCTGATTCACATATTAACGCATTAATTTACACACTCACCTTTATGGTTCATTTACAACCAGTAATTATGGAATCAGTCTAGGTGTCTATTAACTGATGAATGGGTAAAGAAAATATGGTATCTCACACACATACACAGACTCATACCCATACACACACATATGCACACACATATACACATACACATACAATAGTATTTTATCTAGTGATAAGGAAGAATTAAATTATGTCCTTTTCAGGAAAATGGATTGTACCGGGGATCATCATGCTAAGTGAACTATGTCATGCTTTCTGTCATTCCATCATAGGTGGAATTTAGAGAGGAAAAGGGAGTTGAGAATAAAAGACTTTTAAGGACATGGAAAGGGATAATGGAAAGGAAGAATTAGAGAGAAAAGTGGATGAGTAAGATGAGCAGAATATAGTATATGTCTATGAAAGTGTTACAAGGATATTTGATATGTTCTACGATTAATTCCTGATAAAAATAGTAACCCCCTTTTTCTCATTGTGATAAAGCCAGTGCTTTCGTCACCATGAGAAATAAAGAACTTAAATTTCAAAATCCTCAGATCTTGTGATCTGTAACAATCAGTAACAAATCTTTATAGAAAAATGTAACTCTCCAATTACAGTATGTATAGCTTTGTTTTCAGATTCTGTCAGTGCAATGGCATTCCTAAAATGTTCTTGTGTTTCTTTCTCAGACATTACCAGTGTTCTCTTTATGTCACTCTTTCATAGGCTTTCTTTTAAAGCCTCAGAGATAGAGGGATAGAAAAGACGACACAACAGAAACAGGAACAATTTTGCTGCCAATGTGGGGTGCATTTCTTCCGGCACTCCAGGGATCCTCCCATCTGCTCAGTCTTCTCAGGCCCAACTATAGCTGACAAGTTCATATTTAGGCCCAGGATTGTCTTATTTTAATTACAAGGAAATAATGAATCAGAAATCCATCACCTACTGCTTCCTTGTGCCCTCTGAGACACCTGCATTTGAGAAGGGTCAGAACGTTTTCTGTTGCATGAGATCAGTCTCTGACTCTGCTCTTCCTCCCCTTGTCTTAGTTTTATAATCTATATAGGATATCATTATATGTACCTCCCTGGATTGCTGTAAGTGTTAAAATGAAATAAAATATCTAAATCACTGTATGGTAACATGAAGATAATAAATATTTAACAAAGCATGACCACAATTAGGTCAGGCCCAGTGGTTAGATTATTATCACACTTAGTGAGAATCAGGTTCCTTATTCAAGTGTGAGAATTGAAACCCTCGGTAAAGGGGTTGAAATATTGTCACCTTCAGTGGGGTGAAATTTTATATACCAAAGCTTAAAAAAATTTGTAGTTTAGACATCTTGGTCTTGGAATTTAAAGGATTCCAGTTACCGTTTCTTGAACTAAGGGGAGAAAGGCAGGCACATGGACATAAACAAACAAGCATAAAGGACAGAATGGGCACTATCTAAAAGTAACTAGTCCTTCATGCCTAATGAAGCTGGTGCATCTTGTGGTTATATGACAGACTTCCCATTTCATGTGGAATGGCGAAATGAGAACAACAATTTAAATTGACACAAGGAAGCAAAGTCTGTTGCATTCAGTTGAACAGAAACTTAAGTTCATAGCCCAAATGTGATTAAGAGATATGCTTTGGTAGGCAAAGTTTCTTTGATAGCATTTTGTGTGTGTGTGTGGTGTGTGCACATGCATGGGTGCACACATGATTATATATAAAAAAATACAGAGAAAACTTAAGATTCCTTCTATTCCATACTCCACTTCCTGTTTAATTCTTATCCACAGGCACATGTGTTCTTGTACTGTTAGTAAAGTGTAGATATCATGAATATATTTCCTGTGTTTTATATGATAAACATCCTTAGCCTTTCATGACATATTTGATCTCATTATATTACCAGAAATTTAGATTATTTCCATTATTTCCTGTTTCAATTAATGCTTGATAAAAATATTCACACATATTTTTGTGAAAATTATGTTTCCTGGGGATTATGTGCAGGCAGTTCCTTTTGGAGGAACAAAGAGTACAAATTGAATGCTTATTAAGATTTGTTTTCTTTTGTGCTATTACCATACCGGTTTCCCAATTACAAATATATTTTGGTAATTTGACAATTACATTTTGAAATGCCTTTTACAGTAAATATGAAACATGGATGTTATTTGTTTCTTCCTATTTCTGGATTTTTTTTCCTGAACTGCTTGCATTTCTAGGCAGATCTGATGATTATAATTATCTTCCTTTAGTATTTTGTGCTCATTCAGATTTTTCAATATTGTGATGTTTAACTCCATTATCTTTTGAGCCAAATAATTTCAGTCTCTCTTCTTTTAGAGGTTTGTGAGAAACACTCTATCTTTCTGTGCTTTGAATAATACTTGGAACTTTTGTAGCAAAAGTTTCATAGCCATACATATTGAGGTCCTGGCCACGGTATAGATGTGATACCAGGAAGAAGAGATCCTGGATGTATTTCCTTTAGTAAATCAGGAAACAAAAACTACAGTTTGTGTAGGACTTGGTATCATTCACTGAAATTTATTATACAAACTAATGTACTCTCCGTGGAATTAAGATTACACATTTTGCATTTATGGCACCATTGAGGACTCATCAGCTTCCTAGTATCAACAAGGAAATCAGCAAATAGAATAGAGCATGGTAGAACATATCAAGGTAAGCAGTGCTTTTGGAATGAAGCATAAAGAGTAGAAGAAGGCATTTGAGAATATGTGGCTGACACAAAGAAATAAAGTAAATACATTTCTTCAGGAACACCTGCTGTAGATTCTAGCAGGAGGTGAGAAAACAGAGAAGGGCAAGAGTAAAAGCACATAACTTCTGCTTTGTACTGGGGTGACAATGAGGAACATGCAGCTTTTAAATAGGGATTGATTATAGTCAGACCCATGTTCTACCTTCATGGTGTAAGAATCCATGAGGATCAAAGAAGAGAGGAGTTTAAATTTTAGAGTCCATTCGGGTAACTATTTCCATGGTCCTTTAGAAAAAAACATAAAAGCCGTTGAGTTTGTATCATATTTCTATCCTGTTTTGTTTAGATGTCATTATTTCTGTTGTACAACTTTCTCTGATATTGTGCTTAGTGCCCACGGGTGAAGCAAATGTCTTTAGTTAGTTGTTTTTGAACACCACATTGATGTAAGTTTCCCCCTGAGATTAAATAAGTACAATATATGATACATTCACTTTGAAAATATTTGAAACACAGTAGAGAAATCAGCAACAAACGCATATTTCAGAAATTATTTTTTGCCTCTACAGAGTCCAGCATAATTGAGGAAAGATATCAGTGTATCTTTTCCAAGTGCAGAAATTTATTTTATGCATTTATAAAAAAGTATGAAAAGAAAATAAGGTCTCTAGGACTCAGTGGCTATGTGACTCCTGTTCATGCAAGAGAAGGATGGCTAGCCAGACTTTGGAGGCTGGCAGAGGTTGACTGAGTCAAAGAGGAAGTTTATAAATGACTCTAGCTATGCCACCATGAAGATTCTGAGAAGTCTTGTGTTGTCTCTTTGTAGACAGGATGGTGTAAGTCTAACACTGAGTAAGTTTCATAAAGTGCCAGCACTGCATATACCTTTAGCTATATTCTCCAGAAGCAGTGCTAAGGAGGAGGACAAATGGACCAGACAGATTGCGGTTTCCATGAAAATCCTCCAGGGAAGCCAGACCAGGGATGCAGAACAATAACCCATAAGCAAGGTCCAGGGAGGTGAACTTCAGCATTGTATAACTCAGAGTCCTGAGGATGTCCAAGGCAGAGGGAGTCCATCCCTTTTGTCATGGATGAACAGATAGGAATTTGGTTGTGAGTTACCCCAGGGGTTCTTCCCATGAACGAGAGTGCTAAGAAGCTTTGTTGCCTGACAAAGGTGAGGGGACCCCATGGGGATGCCCATGGAACATTTTTAGGATATTCATAGTGTCCATTTCAAGCCTAGCCTCTTTCCAGCATTAATGAGACTCCTTGTAATACGGTACCCTTGCCCTCACTGGAGTTCTGGTCTTTCAGATATCATTGACCATCATGCACATGCATGGTTTGGTGTTGATTCACCATTGCAGTTCTATCTTTTGTAGAAGACAAACATATAAAGCATATTCCATTCCAGAAATCCTGACTTTCTAGTTTTGATCAGCTATGAGTCAGTAAAATGGACTCGTATTGAAGCATTGAGGGGAATGCTGCATGGGTCATTCTGTAGCTGGATTTTCTTAAAGCACTGTTGGTGTTACAGATGAAGATAGTAATTCTGAGCCTGAGCAGAAAGACTCATTTTATTATCTTAGAGGAAATGACGTTTATTTCATTGAACAGGTTTTCCTTATTTTTTTCCCTACAGAATTTCAGGCAGATATTTTAAGTAATTTTTTTTCAGAGTAAAATTAATTAGAAGAATCACATTAATAAAAAAATGGTCACCTTTTAAAACTGTAGTTAGGTGGTGGTGACACCTAACCCAGAACTTGGGAGTCAGATGCAGGTGAATGTCTGTGAGTCCAGTTTGGTCTATAGAGAGAATTCTAGGACAGTGAGAGCTGTTACACAGAAAAACCTGTCTCAAAAATACAAAAACTAACCAGCCAAACCAAAAAATACACACAACACAACACACAGACACACACACACACAAACAACAGCCCCAAAGCATAAAAAAAAAACAAAAACCATACCCTCAAAACAACAAAACAAAACTGTATGTAAATCTTGATTCTGTAATTGAACTTGATTTTCAAGTTTGATTAAAGCATTTGTGTCTACAGAAAGTTGGAGTATGTAAATCCACATCTATGTATATATGGGTTTATTACACTTTGGGGAATGGAATGTGTCATTTCTTGTTTTTATATTTTCATATTTGAGTCATTACTCAAATGTCGTGCATCAGAAATGCCACTTAGCATTTCTGGAAAGCTACTTGGGAATATAAAAGGAATATAATGAACAAGATTATAGTTATATAGTTAGAAGATATGAGAAAGAAAAGAAAACTGAACTTGGAAAAATATACTTGATGTAAATGCAGTAAACATGGGCAAACTGAACATCTAGAGTTTCCTCTGGTGAAAATATCTATTAGCCTTTCACAGATCTTAGTGAGCCCAGAGTCAGTGGGTAGACCTGTAGCAGAACTCACAGGTCCATGTGGATATGCAGGCCTCTATGGTGAATCTCTAAGAGCAACTGAATCTGGTACTTCAATTTTTGCTTAATGAATGTTGGAGGGAACAAAGGAAGGAATGGGTGGGGAGGATTAAAAAAAAAGAACAGAGTGAGGGAGGGTGGGAGCAAAACTGGGAAAGAAAGAAGAAAGAAGCAAGGGAAGAAACCAGGATCAAAGTCTCTTGCATCTGCTTTTACTGTTTCCTCCTGCATGGGTCCCACAAGCCCACAATGATCTTAACAGGTACTCACTTCTCTGAACACACCCATGACATCATTAGTGGGTCAAGGCTAGCTTCTGGTCTTGCCACTTTCCTTTGCTACAGCAAGGCTGCTTTGGGCTCTTTGTCTGTGGGAACCTAACTTTTTACTTATGCTTGAAAAACAATCTAATGGGCAATTTCACACTGTGTTGGTGCCTGCCAGGAATCGAAACTGTTATATGCATTTTAATAAGGATAAGGGCAGAAGCTGATTTCTAATTATAGGATTTAAGGCATCAGAGAGTAAGGTATTTAGAACCCAAGGCTACCTTAGGTCCTGTTTGTCTCTGTGAAATTCAGTCTCCATGCAGGAAAAAAAATCCAGTTATCTCTGCCAGCCTTCATTGTGATATAAGAATTGAGAGCTGGTTCGGTGATTTGATGTGGCTCCATACCCGCCCATTGGGGTGAAAAGAATTCTGGCATTCACGGGCTAGGCTGCTTCTCTGCATAAACTCAGGATGTTAGCATATGCTATGCATTTAATGCCAGCATCTAAGCAAGGAATTTTTCAAGGTTGTTCCCCTTACTTTAAAACACACTGCCAATGGAAGATGGGCTTGCCAGTAAAGTATTTGTGTGGAAGTCATGTCAAAAAGTCAGATGAGATGTCTCTGTGGACCTAGCTATGGAGAGGTTGGACATGAGGTTCCCTTGTTGGCTATCCAGTCTAGCTGAATCACCAAGCTCCAGGTTCAGGAAGAGACTGTTCTAAAGACATCTGATGTTGACCACTGTTCCCTACACACATGGACAGACACATACACGCACACCTGTATCCACATGTGGATATGTTCACACAACATACACACACGTTTTCCTTCTTTTATTCACTATATTCTTTTCTCATACAATATAATTTGAAAACAATTTCTCTTTCCTCTACATCTTCCAGTTCCCCCACCTACTTTCACATCTTGATCCACTCCCTTTCTGTTTCTCCTCAGGGAAGAACAGGTATTGAGTAAATAACAGCAGAATCTAACAAAATAAAATATAAGGTAAAATGAAAACCATCACATGGAAGTTGGACAAGCCAAGCCAACCAAAACCAAGATGCGCAAGAGAGGGCTCAAGAATCAGAGACACAGTCATTTACGCATTCAGGAGTTCTATAAAAGCACCAAACTGAAAGCTAAGATACATGTGCAAAGGTCTCGGTGCTGAACCTGGAGACCCTGTGCTGGCTGCTTCAGTCTCTGTGAGTTCACGAGCTTTGCTCAGCTGTTTTAGAGGACCTTGTTTTCCTGGAGTCCTTCAGCCCCTCTGTCTCCCCTACTCCTTCTGCCTCCTCTTTCATGTGGTTCCCTGAGCTCTGGGGGGGGGGGGGGACGGTTGGGTGGAGGCATCTGGTTTAAAGCGGCACATGCATGTTTTTAGTATATAACATAAAATGTACTGTATTCCAGCTTCTGTTCTCTGCTGGGAGATATTAAAGAAAGGATTAATCTTCTCACATGTTTTTTTCTTTTTCTTCTAAAAATTTCCTACATAGAAAGTCAATATCTATTCATAAATGTGGGAAACCCTTGACAACATTTTAGAAGAAAAACTGAAAGTGCGTGGACTGTAATATCTTTCTGTTTTAAAAGATTTCAGAAATGTACTCCTTAAAATTCTTGTGCCCCCTTATTTGTTTTTCTAGCTAGGATAAAATAATGTAGAATTGTCAAAAAGTTGTAATTTTTCATGTGTTTTAGCCAACTTTTTGTTACCGTCTTAAACAAATAGTATTACTTCCAGGTAGCGTGGTGAGAGAATCTGAGTGGCAATTAAAATGTTCAGATCCTGGTTACCCTCAGACAAAGCTCTCTAGGCTCAAGAGCTCTTGGAAGCTGCCTGGGGAGCATCTTGGGTATCTACGTCTGGGGCTGTAGACTGGATCACTGTTTGGAGTCCTGGGTAGAGTAAATCAGATTTGCCAAGCCGTGCGGCAAGTGGTTTTCTGTCTGGGGCTTGGACAGGTGCAGCCAGTTCTGACCCTATTGTCAATTTTTCTTTTATTTGTGATTTCTGGGCTGAGTCCCTGCTTCATCATCTAGGACTGATCTCTTTTGTTCCATTTAGACAAATGTCTCTGTCCTGCTTTTGGGATGGCTTTGTCAGGCTGTGTTTTATCTCCTGATGGTAGCTCTCATCCTTCCCTCTTTATCATTGCTTTTCAGTCAAGCAATCTCTTAGCTCATTTTTATCTTGCTTTGTTCCTTTACCTTTTATCTGCACTTTAAATGAAGGATGTCAAATGGTATTTCATGGTGGGGCCTGTGGAAACTGTCACTTTTCTAAACAAGGCATCCTGGCTGCTTCAGAATGGGCTGATAAAGCTTCTGTTACCCAAATGTAGTCCTGAGTTATGGACACAGCTACTGTAACAAGTGTTGCAATCTGTATGGCTTTCTCAAAAGGAGAGTATTATGGGTGGATGAGGAGCTTGAAGTTGTGGTACCAACATCAGTTGCTCTAATAGCTGTGCCAGGTCTCTCCCGAAGCCCCAGCTGTTCCTTGGCTTGTGGCACTCCACCAGTCTCTGCCTTCATTCTCTTGTGGCATTATCCCTCTTGTTCTGTGTCCAGTTTTCCCCTCTTTATAATGTAAAGATGCTGGTCATATTGGATAAGGGTTGACCGACTGCAGGATAACTTCATCTTTAATTGCATCCTCAATGGACCTCATTCTAGCCCACTTTATTCGCTGGTGAAGGCTGCGAACCTTGCCTTGTAAATTTAGTGGAACGCATTCCTAACTTAGTCCTTGTGGAACCTTGGAGCATTTTAAGGAAAGGGTATCTAAACTATTTGTTACTTTCTGTGTTTGAAATGAACACATTTGCAGTGATTTTGCAGCAGTAAATGGGAGTTGACCTGCTGCAGCTCTGTGAACACTCACATGTTTTAGGTTACAGGTTCTGTTCCTTTTCTGTTTGAAACTGCTTGAAACTTCAGTTAGGGGTCTGCCACAACTGACGTTTTTTGGCTTTTGTCTGTCACAGGAAGAGCGAGGGTGGTAAAGCTACTTTGGGGGAAACTTTGTCTTTGGGGTCTGGCCTCTTTCCTCTGCCCTCGCTACAGCATCCTCCCACACTGTCTGTTCTGTGAATTTCAAAAACCTCTCTCTCTTTTTTTTAAATTTTATTTTTTTAAAGAAAACAAACTATATTTTTTCATTATACATACCAGGCCAAGTTCCCACTCATTCCCGTCTTCCCATTTCCTCCACATACCCTCCCACCCACCCCTTTCTACTCCTCAGAGGGTAAGGCACATTGCTTTGGGGAAGGTCCAAGGCCCTCCCTATTATACCTTGGCTGAGCAAGGTATCCATCCAAAGAGAATAGGTTCCCAAAAAGCCAGTACATGCAGTAGGGATAAATCCTGGTGCCACTGCCAGTGACCCCTCAGTCTGCCTCAGCCATGCAACTGACACCCACATTCAGAGGGACTAGTTTGGTCCTATGCTTGTTCCTTCCCAGTCCAGCTGGTGTTGGTGAGCTCCCATTAGCTTAGGTAGACTGTTGCAGTGGGTGAACCCATCATGGTCTTGACCTCTTTGCTCATATTCTCATTCCTTCCATTCTCCAACTGGACTGATGAGAGCAAGGAAAGAGGTGTCTTGATTCAGGGAACCATTATGGGGTTAGCAAGAAACCTGGCTCTAGAGAAATTCCTAGGAATTCACAAGGATGACCCCAGCTAAGATCCTAAGTAATAGAGGAGAGGGAGTCTAAACTTGCCTTGCCCAGAATGATGAATATCTTAAATTTCACCATAGAACCTTCATCCAGCAACTGATGGAAACAGAGGCACAGACCTGTATTGGAGCACTGGAATGAGCTCCGAAAGTGCAGTTGAAGAGTGGGAGGAATGAGAAACCCATCTTTTCTACTTTCTGGACCCTCATTTCCACTTCCTGGACTCTGTTTAAAATTAGAAATTAGTGTGCTTATTTATTTAGTTTTGTCTATTTATTTTTGTCTGCTTGTCTGGAAAACTATCTCAGGTCACTGTAGAACACTATCTTTGGCATCCTAAAGCCAATGTTTGGAGTTTAGAAGAGTCTCATTGAGCATTTTCACAGACTAGGCAGGGATGGGAATACACTGAAGCCACTAGTGTTAGCACTTCTAATTAACTGATGTAATAATAGCTACCACAGATGGCTAGGGGCAATTCTGCACTGCTTAACAGTTAGTCTATTTTAAACATCCAAAGGACAAGTTATTGTCTTGTACTTTGGAAACCAATGGAGACATCTAAGCAAGGGGGAGCTGTAGATTCCACTTCACTCCCACAAGAAGTGGTGGAGAGGTGAGAGTAGACAAAAACACCAGAGGGTGACATTCAGAGAACAACACTTGAGGAAGAGGGGCAAATTCTGAAGCAGAAGGAAGGCACGAGGAAAGAAAAGATGTAAGAAAACATAGATGCCAACCATGTAGAGTGGGGCTTTACAGAAGGTTGGTCAGCTAACATTTAGGGTCAAGGCCACAGGTAACAGTTGGAGTGTTTGGTGGAATATTAGAAATGGAGGCTAAGTGCATGAAATACTCATGGGAAATAAGAACGCAGGGGAAACCCACACCTTCCACAAATTTGAATGACTAGGGAAGAGTAAAGAATAATTGAACATGGGTAATATATCTCAAGGTCTGAGGTGGCTCTCAGAGGGGAGATATTCCAATCAGGGATGAGTGAAAGGTATCTGGTTAGAAACAGATGTGGAAAAGAAGGAGACTTAGAGGTGGGAATATTATTGCATGAAAAATGCAAGGGCTCAAGAATAAAATTAATTTTGTTAAATTTGCATTCTGTAACCTACAAGCATAGTGTTTTGGGAAGTTAAGATGCCTCTATTTGTGAAACAATCTGGTAATTTTATTACCTGATTAACAGTTACAGCAAAAATGAGAGCCCAAGAGTGTGAAGGGTTTTTACAAACCAAATGCTTCCAGTTAGTTCAGTTGTCTGGCTTCCCAAAATTTATTCAACAAATAGTTTTAGTTCTTTAATTAAGAAAATTTCATTAGAAATTAAATGATCCATGTGAGATAGTTATTGACAACTATGCTGAGTATACCAATTAGAAGTTTTAGTCTCTTTTATTAGTAGCCAGACCTAGAGCAGGCTTGTGCCTCTGAAAAAATCCTTTGGCATCTAAGCTCAGGGATATAGAGATTTTAAGGACAAAATTTACAAAGATCATACATACTTTACACCAAAGTTAGTTGAGGATCAGAGTAACCTTGAAATGTTCATTCCCGGAAGAGTATAGTAATTATTTTAGATACAACATGCCAATTATTATTATTATTATTTTTTTTTTATTTTAGAGACAGGGTTTCTCTGTAGCTTTTTGGTTCCTGTCCTGGAATTAGCTCTTCTAGACCAGGCTGGCCTTGAACTCACAGAGATCCGCCTGCCTTTGCCTCCCGAGTGCTAGGATTAAAGGCGTGTGCCACCACCGCCTGGCATGCCAATTATTTTTTATTTATACTTTTTTAGTTACTTTAGTTTACTTTAATTATTTGGGTTAGTATGTCTGGACCATGGTCAAGACCATGCAAATCTCAACTGTCTTCCAGGGTAGAAGTGACTGTTGTGGAAGAGGGGGTAGAGAGTTGAGAACTTTCTAAGCAAGCACAAAATGGAATCAGAAGAGTGTTACCTTAGTCATTTAAGCAATAGCTATAAGATAAATTCCTATGTGAGGTTTTTATAGCTTGCCCAACTATCA
The DNA here is from genome assembly GCF_018167655.1 of Microtus oregoni. Taxonomy (NCBI): domain Eukaryota; kingdom Metazoa; phylum Chordata; class Mammalia; order Rodentia; family Cricetidae; genus Microtus; species Microtus oregoni. The sequence goes on along the minus strand of NW_024543875.1, from coordinate 655,317 downwards.
ATCTTGGCCTTAATATTACTGTTTTATATTTTTTGTACTCCTTTTTATTAGATTTTATCTATTTTATATTCTCAAGCTGTATCATTAATCTGCTTTTCAACTTCATGCATTAGAGCTATTTAGTCTTTTTGTACTTGTAAGTTCCTGTTTTCCTTGTTATTTTTTTCATAAGTTTGAGTTTTGTGCCGTCCAATGTTCTTCCTTCTTAAGGTTTCATATAATACACTTCTCAACTCTTTAGCTTTGTAAATTGGTAGTAAATTTAAAAGCATGGTTAGAATGGAGCTTGGTTGTTTTGGCAAGACTACTATTTTTTAGGAAACATGAATATCTTTTCATGAATTTTCAGTTTTATTTTAACTTTGTATAGAACTCCTATTTTATTTTGGCACTAAAATGTTATTTTAAATATATTTCTTAATATGAGGATTATTGCAGATGTCAGTGCCACCCAAGGCAATCAAAAGGCATGTTGTATTGATTACAATGTGGAGTGCAAATTGACTTTCTGTTTAAACAATAATTTTGATTTCCCTCTTTAATTTCTTGTGAGGGTGGCGGTTGTGGCTCAAAGTAGAGTGGTGTGACTTGTTAGTTGGCTTGCACAAGGCTTGACTTGTGAAGTTGGTATAAAGAGTCCCACGGCTCTGTGATATTCATGGGGTCATTTAATAATCCTTTCCTGGAAGACATGATATACATACATATCTACTTACCCCAGAAATTAATCTCATGATGATGGACCAAATTTGGTGAACCAATAAATTTTATTGAGACAACTAACAGAATTATGGATAAGGGTTCATTTACAGGAGCGAGAATGACTCAAAGGAAGCTACATCATCCCCAAAGAACAACCAAACACCCCCAAACTGGTGACAATTCATAGAAGCACTAAACCTGGAGCTTTCTACTGCTCTAGGTTGCTTGCTGCCTTGACAACCCCAGGCAGGTTTATCCAGAATTTTGCAAGTTTGAGCTTTCCCAGACATGCAACACTTGCTTTACCTCCTGTGGCTCCCCTTCCCTCCTGCAGGGAGTGTTACAATTCTGGAAGAAACTGTTATACATCCCTGGATGATGTGAAGAGCTTCCCAAACTGCAGACTGGGTGATAGGCCTGTGGGATACTGATTATGATAGTCAGTAACTAGGGATTTGAAACAAGAAAGAAGTATAAGTAGACCCAGCAGTGATTGGTTCTACAGAGGTGGAGCAGTACTTCAAAAAGTAGATAAAGCACAGAAGTAATTTTTTTAATTAATAATCTATAATCATGACAGAAAAGTCACTTGTAAAGTTGAATATACCAATAAAAATTAGACAACAGTATTTTATTTTCATTTTGGAAGCTAGTACATGGCTGGATTATAAGTATGGAATCAATGAGTTTCTATTTTATTTTTCATTTTGGGAATCGATTAAAATTTATTACGGGATTCAATTAAAATCAGACCTTTTCTCCCTATGGCAGTTTTGTCTCTGGTTTAAATGGATTCACCTTTAAATTTGCCATCTATCAGGATGGTGTGCCTTCTTCTTTATGTCAGATTTTCTTGATTGTTATTTTTAGTCTCACGTTGGACAGTCTTCCACTTGGATGAGCCTAGCAGTCACAAGCAACCTTTGTGTAGAACTTGGTTTTCATTTCAGACCAAAAAGTCAACTATCAGAATGATATTTGACTGTGGTGGGGTGGGGGCACAGGGGAAACTTCTTGATGCTTCTAACCAGCTATCCTGATATTTTGCTGTTGTTTGAGTCTGCAAGGAGGTGGGTCTGGGTCCTTATGTGGAGCTTCAACTGGAATCTGTCTGCCCTTAAAGCTCCCTCCAGTCCTTAAGTCTGGCTGTTTATGGGTAGAGATTTTCTCCAGTGCTTCATGGACTTGTCCTTCATATAAATTCAGGTAATTTACCTAAGCAGAATGTATCTTTTCTTGCATTAATTGACAAGTATATGGAGCTGCTCCTGAGAACAGAGTAGGGTGGGAACAGCCTAAAGAAAGCTTCTGCAAAGAGAAGCATCCAGAAGGACTGAAGACAAGGAGCTGTGAACGTGATTCCTGAAGACAAGCACCAAACCTTTACCCGCCTTCTCCTGAAGGCCCAGAACTGCTTGGAGCCGTTTTACTAATCACTGCTAATGTCTGAATTGGCATTTCCCTTCTGTTTCCCATTGTTTTTCTAGGAACTTCCCCTAAGCTTTGATTTTATTATTACTTTCTTCTTACACTTTTTCTCTTTTTCATTTTGTCCCCTTCTTTTGTGTTGGATTGTCGCTTAGAGATGAAACAGTTTCTGTAACCTCTTCTGTGGGCAAAGGGTTACTTTTGCTGAACATTCGCAAGGCCCCACACTGAAATACTAGACAATTGTGCCTTTTCTATGTGCAAGGGTTTTCACACCAGGAGCCACTTGTTGCTGCTAATTTTTGGTGTCAGTAGATATAAGGTCCTAATCTAATATGAACAGCAAATCATACGGTACTTTAGACCTGTACTCTCTTTCAAATGCACTATTTTCTTATTGTCCATTGCCTTCCCTACTCCCTTCCTTTTACTATTGATTATTGCTTTATAAGCCCAAACACATGTTCCTTGTCATTTCTGAGCATAGCTGACACAGATAAATAGATGTTCTTCTATTTTTTTCCATTCCACCTGCCCATAAATTCTGTGACCTATTGCTGTTTAGATGTCTCTTCTTAGCTAACAAATAAGCGTTCTTGGTTTGTGGCAGTAAAGACTTTGAATGAATCGAGCCGGAGTTTCCTTCACTTGTTACAGCTCTGAGATATTCTGATCTTAGAAACAAAAATTTTGAGTTGTAATATCTTCATTAAGTCCACAAACTTTCTGGTCTCAAAAATGATGGAGTACCCCTGAAGAACATTTATTCATGTGAGTTAATATCTGTCATGTTCATGGTGCTAGATCTTAACACTGAATACAGTTTTAAACACAAGAATCTTTGGGTGCTCACTGCACAAGATAGCAGAGTCTCTGACAGCACATGCTTTGCACTCATGAGAAAACAGGAGTGGAGAATTATATTTTCCTATTCCTTTGAAGAAAAATTGAACCTAATAGAACTCTAAAAGGCATACAATGGTCCCCAGAAAATATTAAAGCAGACAATTATTGAAGTACTCGATGGCGGTTTCTTGTGCTGTAAACTCCAGAAATGGTGAGATGAAGGGTAGGAATTCGAGAGAGTATTTTTGGCACCAGAAATTTATACTAATGTAAGTCTCCATACACGGACTAGATATTCCTGTATAACCAAATGTAGTTAATGAAAAATGATGTAGTATCTTTTCTTGGCCATTAAAACCTTAGTCTATTGTCTCATATTATAATCTGGAAATTGGTGTCACTGGTTTAGTTTTGTGAATTCAGACCCTGATATGATCACTGCTACCAGAGTACCAAGGTTTTCAGTTATATTTCTCATTATCTGATCAACCAAGTAACATTAGAAAGACATATGTCAAGCATTGTATACCGTTTCTGTCTATAAAACCTTGTTGAAAAATCCATTCTCTTATAAAAATGCAAAGCATGGATATTGTTTAATCTTGAAGCAACTGCATTAGGTAATTACCAATCCAATCAGCTCAGTGTGAGTTCCTGGGTAGCCTCCCGTCTCTGTGTGAATATCTAACCACCTGCTTAAAGCTCTGCTTCTTTTTTTCAGATAGTTTTGAAATAACTGCACCCTCAAATGGCTACCTGTCTGCAGAACCTGGACAAAATGTCACACTCAGTTGCCAGCTTCCAAATAACTGGCCAGTGCAACAAGTAATGTGGGAAAAAGTCCAGCCCCATCAGGTAGATGTCTTAGCTTCCTGTAACCTATCTCAAAGGAAAACTTACACATCAAGGTACCTAAGAAAAACATGGAGCAACTGCAGCCAGGGGAGCACACCGAGTGTCCTCATCATCCCCAATGCCACGTCTGCTGACTCTGGACTTTACAGATGCCGTTCTGAGGACAGCACAGGAGAACAGAAAACCTATGTCATAAGGCTGATCATAACTGATGGTGAGTGACAAGAGATGTTCCAAGTGTCAAAAGTAGACAAAAAACTGGCAACAAACAAAACAAAAAGCGCACTGTGAATTGGTCTCCTCTCCTTTAATTTGTAGTACACGTGTTCCTTTAATGGGAGTCTTTTGTATGTCGATGTTTTTAATGTTTAAATATGAAGCTTCTAGAAAAGTCGGTTTCTATATGTCTCTTTGGAAAGAACTTCAATATGATTTATTTTTCTTCATAGTCTAAAAATATTTTACCTAAGACTCATGTGCATATGTATGTTTTAATAAATATTTTTATTGGTTTAATTAAGCATGTTGAACTTTACTAAATTGTAGGATTTGGTATTTATCTGGTTAACTCTTTTATCATAGACTTACGAATAGAAATGTTTCATTTTACATTTTTTTTACAGAATTTGTGTGTGTGTGTGTGTGCGCGTGCGCAGGTACACACGCACACCTGTGTATACAAATGCAAAGGTGAATAATTGAAATCTGGGCTTTCTCCATTGCTCTCTACCATTTATTTTCCTTTCTTCCATTCATTCTTCCTTCCTTCTTTTCTTTTCTTTCTTTTCTTTCTTTCTTTCTTTCATTCTTTCTTTCTTTCTTTTGAGATGGCTTCTTTCACTGTCAATGAACTCAAAACTCAGTTTTGTCTGCATTGAGTGTGTGCCCTTCCCCAGAATATATGAGTCTCTATTTCAACTCATGCTGGGGTAACAGTCACACTCTACCCATTGGTTTTGTGGGTTCTGGGAATCCTCTTGCTTCTGTGGCAGGCACTTTATTTGCTGAGTCATTTCCCAAGCCAAACATTCCATTATTTTGTTTTCACACTTGCTACATTTATGAACACACATGTGTGCAAACACTCACAAACACACAGACTCACACGCACACATGCAGAGGATATTATCAGCCTGTATCTTCATTGTCTCACTTCTCACTGTGGATTTGAGAGAGATGCCTGGATATCATGATCCTCAGAAGTAACAGAATGCTGTAGCAATGGTTTCTAAGTTTTGAGAGGACTGTGCTCTCAGATTCTTGACAGTGTGTCACAGACCACTGACCTTGAGGTTTACAGGACAGTTCTCTGAGGCTGTACTTCTTTTTGTATTCAGAATTTGTCTCCTCTGTCATAATGAAGTTTAAAATGTTGTAAACATCAGGGTAATCAAAAGTTGCATCTCTTCTTATGAGAGCAAGAAAGAAGTTTTCTCGGTCTATAGAAGTGAAAATACAAAGGCCAATGCTAAGGCGTTGTAGAGGTCTGTACTACTGGAGTAGGGAGTCAGGCTTTTCTGTTTCTGCCTCTGGGAAACTCTCTCACTGCCCAAGAGCAAAGTATTATTTTACCGGTAAAAAATTTATTATCCCTCTCTTCTTTTTATTTTTCAAGTCCACCTTCCTTTCTTTTCTGCCTCTATGCACTTCTTTCTTTCTTCCCTCCTTTCTTCTATCTCCTGCTTCCTTCTTTTTCTTCTTTCTGTCCCCTTCCCCTCCTCTCTCCATCCATCCTTTCCTTCTCAACTGCTTTTTGTTTTTCTTCTCTCATCTTGTTTCCATTCTTCCACCTATCTCTTCCTTTCCTTCTTCCTCAGATCTATCCTGGCTTCTTACCTACTAACCTTCCCTACCTATCAGAACTTCCCTTCCATTCCCTCCCCTCCCCTTCTGTTGTTCCCTTCCCTTCTCCCCTTCTCCCCTTCTCTCCTCCTTCTTCCTCCTTCCTCCCCTCAATTCCTTCCTCTCTCCCTCCCTTCTTTCCCCCTCCCTCCTTTATTACCTTCTTCTTTAATTTCAGTGAGTTTGCTTGCCTTGGCAGTGCCTAAATATTTATAGGCAATTCTTTCAACCTGTGGCTGCCCTCACAGTTTCTGCTCATATTGGAAACTGGTCTTTCTTTCTGCATTGGACTAAATTAGGGAAGATTCAGTGTAACAGCAGCCTCTGCCTGCTGCCACTGCAGCTCTGTGTAGAGAGGACAGCAGCTACTGGAGAATAGCAGATTTTCATGAGCTGAGGGACAGAGAAACATTGGACTGAAAACAATATCAAAGAATGGCTGGTTGAACGAATATTTGGTGTGTGGGGGTGGGGGAGAAATATTAACAGAATGCTTTGTCTTACCTGTTGAGTATTCCTGTAGGCACAGACAGGAAATGCTTCTTACCAAAAAATCTCTTGCATCACGGAAGTTATTTTGGATTGGGACCAAACAAAGAGTAAGAATGGATGTTATTTTTTTGTTTAAAACAATGAAAAGGGCAAGTACATATCCTATACAGAAATTTCACAGAGCAACTTTCAAAAATGTATGAAATAAAGTCTTATGTAGTAAATCCAGAGAATATGTTTATAAACTTCTTAGGTCATAGAAAAAGCAAAGGGAACAGGTTTTAGGAGATGCTGTTTAACTTTTACAAATTAGTGAAAATGTCTTTTCTTTCTATGTTGAATATATTTCACAAAACTATTTCTCTGGAGATAAAGTATAAACAATGTAAAAAAAATCTGCCATCAGATGGAGGTGACAGTGTAATAGCAGGTATTGTTAGTGTCCACAAGGCTTGAACAGATGCAAAATAACTTTGACATTTAATTGACAGATTAAAAGAATAACAACTGGATTTTATATCTGTTAGCAAAAATTATAATTGATGGAAGATGAAAACCATTGATTGTATGCTATGACTTAATCTTTTTTTTCAATTATTGTAAGTAAAGATAAATCTAAAGCAGCTACCAGACAGCAAGCAAGGAGGATGATTTGTGTTTCCTGTGGTGTGATTTGATTATCTCAAATCTTGAGGCTATTTGGTCAAAAATCAATGTAGAGATTAAAGCAGAGAGACAAGTATAAGGTGTGAGGTGGATTTAAATCATCTCAACTGTCAGGGTAAAGGTGATTTTGACACATGTTTTATAAACTGCCACATATTCTTCCCTTAGCTTCTCTCCATTTCTTTTAAAGGACACGTTATTGCATGATATCCAAATGAGCTTCTTAAGGGGTCTCAAGTTTACATGTGTGTGTGTGTGTGTGTCTTGATTTATTTTAAATAAAAAATGAAGGTGGTAGAAACATGAATTATTTGCCATTGAATTTATTTACAAAACATTGAAGCTTTTTGTTATTCATGTATACTCTTGGCTTTGGAAGCAGTAAGAAACAGTTTCAAATTGAAATTACTGATTTTGAACCTCAACTACAGAGACCGGTGACAGGATGAAATGTGTGTTTGTAGCCAAGGACTACATATCTTTTTATTTTTTAATAGCCTTTATATTTTATTTAGTAGCAAGAAAATGTTTCATGTCCCAAGGGGGAAAATATGAAGTTCTTTTAATGTTAACCAAATGAGGCAAAGACTATTATTATTTAAACTGCACTTGCTAACATATAAAGAATGAGAATAAAATAAACGACAACAGGTCACTCGGAAAGATCAGAGATAAGACTGGAAGGAACTGTTTGCTGCTGGTTGATGGGATTGCTGTAGTCCGTGTCCAATTGTCTTTAATGAGGCCCCTTGATTGAGCCAAGTTCTATAGGAGGTAATGTTGATAATTAGAGCTGAGCAATGAGGGTAAAATGGGTCATGGAGGACAAAGAGAACTTTATATTTGATAATGGGGTAATATAATATATGTAGCATATTATAATTGGATGGCTAAATTGGTCCAGTCTGAACCATGAGAAAGCCACAACTGGCTTCCAAACAAGTTTGGTAGGATAGTATTCCAGGAAAAGTGGGATGTTCATATGTTTCTGTGTATAGGTCTTTCAACTCTGCTTACACTTATTCCTACCTTATTTCTTCCTTTTCTCTTATGATTATTTTTAATTCCTTTAGTTTCATGTTATATAGAGAAACATGCCTGATCTTTTTCTATTTGATTTTATATATTACAACTTAAAAATACATTTATTAATTCTAGAGATGAGGTATATTTCTATGTATGGTTAAGCACAGTCCTTAGGGTTTTATATGTGTGCTAATGTCATATGCAGACATTTGCTTTTTTCTTTCCTATCTGTATCTCTCACATCTATTTATCTGCTATGGTGAGGGATTATCTTAGTTGTAATGGTGAGAGTGGATATATTTATTTTGTTCTCAATCTTAAAGGAAAAGTTTTCAACTCTTCACTGTTGAGTCTGATGTTAGCTATGTCTTTTCATATATTGCCTTTACGATTGAGAGGTTCATATATGGCCTTTATTACTGAGAGATGTGATGATATTTTGTTTGTGCTTTAACAAATAAAGCTTGCCTGAAAATCATTGTGTGTAACTAGCCATACTAGTTAACAATAGAAGACAGGCAGTGGAGGCTCACACCTTTAATCCCAACACTTGGGAGTCACACACCTTTAATCCCAGCACTAGGAAGATGGAGACAGGAAGGGATATGGCTTTGGAGGAGAGAGGGATATAATGCAGGAGGAGACAGGAACTCAAGGCATTCAATCTGAGGATTTGTGGAGACAAGATCTTGCACACTTTGCTCTGAGGATTAAGTAGAGGTCTCTCTAGTGGCTGTCTCCTTTGCTTCTCAGATCTTTCAGCATTTACTCCAATATTTAACTCGTAGTTTTTATTATTAAGACCAATTAGAACTTGTGCTACACAGTGGTTTTCGTAAAACATGATAAGATGCTAACTTATATCAAATGTCTCTTCTACTTCTATGGATATGTTCATGTGGTCTTTTATATATTTTAAGATAATGTGGTATATTGACTGTTTTACATGCATTGAAAAATACTTAAATACCATTTTTATTGGGTTATTTGTTCTTTTGGTGACCAATTTCTTGAGTTCTTTGTATATTTTGGAAATCAGACCTCTGTCTGATATGCGGTTAGTGAAGTTTTTTTTTTTCCCATTCTGTAGGCAGTCGTTTTGCCTTGTTGACAGTGTTCTTTCCTTTACAGAAGCTTTTCAGTTTCAGGAGGTCCCATTTGTTAATTGTTTCGCTCAGTGTCTGTGCTACTGGGGTTATATTTAAAAATTTATCTGCTGTGACCATGCATTCAAGTATTCTTCCCACTTTCTTTTCTATAAGGTTCAGTGTGGCTGGTTTTATGCTGAGGCCTTTGATCCATTTGGACTTGAGTTTTGTGCATGGTGATAGATATGGATCTATTGTCATTCTTCTGCCATTTGATTGTGGTATACAATCATTTTATGTTCTACATATATTACATAATTAAATTTGCTAGTATTTTATTGAAATTTTTCATTGTTATCAATCTTCAGTAGAGACACTGACTGGCCTATTGTTGTTTTCCTTTGTGGCTTGCTTGTTTGTGATGCTTTTCTCATGAATTTGGAAGTATTCCTTATATAGTCAGAGAGTTTAAGAAGGGTATTAGTCCTACTTTGAATTTTTTATTTAACTTTTTTTGTGAAACCATCTTCTGGAATTCACTAATTCTAAAAGTGAATGTTGAGTCAAATGTTCCAAATGGACACAATGTGGTCTACACATGAAGAGAGGGATGTAGTACAGAAAGAATATCAGCTTCCTCCTGGGGCACCTTTGGCATAGGCCCCTGATTCTGTTCTACTTGATTCTTTCACTGGCCACCGTCTTTGACCGTTTACCTCCATTCCCATAGGGTCTACTCAACTCTCCCTGCCTTTATGCTCTCTGTCTACATGGGCCCAACATCCTTTTGTGTCTTTGAACCTTGTACATTTACTGTCTCAAACTTTCATAACTTAAAACTACTACAATTAAGTGATGTAGTAACTGCATTTGTTTGTGTGGTCTAGATTCTTAACATATAATTTTGTCATTTTTTGTTGGAAGAAGGGTCACTTGTTGGTTCCTGGCTGCCCGGCTAGCTTAGGCCTGAAATAATCACACAGAAACTGTATTAATTAAATCACTGCTTGGTCTATTAGCTCTAGTTTCTTTTTTTTTTTGAAATATATTTTTTTTATTGAGAAAAGGAGAAAACAAAAACAAGTATCCACCTCCTCCCAGCCTCCCATTTCCCTTCCCCTCCTCCCACCTTTCTCCCCCTCCTCCCACCCTTCTCCCCCTCCTCCCTCCCCCATTCCTCTCCCCCTCCCTCTCCAGTCTGAAGAGCAGTCAGGGTTCCCTGCCCTGTGGTAAGTCCTAGGTCCTCCCCCCTCCATTCATATCTCGGAAGGTGAACATCCAAACTTGCTAGGCTCCCACAAAGCTAGCAAATTACGTAGGATCAAAACCCCGTGCCATTGTCCTTGGCTTCTCATCAGCCCTCATTGTTCACCATGTTCAGAGAGTCCAGTTTTATCCCATGCTTTTTCAGTCACAGTCCAGCTGGCCTTGGTGAGCTCCCAATAGATCAGCTCCACTGTCTCAGTGGGTGGGTGCACCCATCGTGGTCCCGACTTCTTTGCTCACGTTCTCCCTCCTTCTGCTCCTCATTGGGACCTTGGGAGCTCAGTCCAGTGCTCCAGTGTGGGTCTCTGTCTCTATCTCCATCCATCACCAGATGAAGGTTCTATGATGATATGCAAGATATTCATCAGTATTGCTATAGGATAGGGTCATTTCAAGTTCCCTATCCTCAGCTGCCCAAGGAACTAACTGGGGACCTCGGCTTGGGCACCTGGGAGCCACTCTAGGTTCAAGTCTCTTGCCAACCCTAAGGTGGCTCCCTTAACTAAGAATTGTGCTTCAGTGCTCCCCTATCCAACCTTCCTTTATCCCAATCCTCCTTTTCCCCCAAATTCCCCCCATACTCCCCTTCTCCCTTTTCTCTCCCCATCTCCCCTTACCCCCATCCCACCCCACCCCCAAGATCCCAATTTTCTCCCCGGCAATTTGGTCTACTTCCCATAGCCAAGAGGACAACTTTATGTTTTTCCTTTGGTTCACCTTCTTACTTAGCTTCTTTAGGATCACCAATTGTAGACTCTGTGACCCTTATTTATGGCTAGAAACCAATTATGAGTGAGTACATCCCATATTCATCTTTTTGGGTCTGGGTTACCTCACTCAGGATAGTGTTTTCTATTTCCATCCATTTGCATGCAAAATTCGAGAAGTCATTGTTTTTTACTGCAGCATAGTACTCTAATGTGTAGATATTCCACACTTTCTTCATCCATTCTTCCATTGAAGGGCATCTAGGTTGTTTCCAGGTTCTGGCTATTATAAATAATACTGCTATGAACATAGTTGAACAAATGCTCTTGTCATATGATAGGGCATCTCTTGGGTATATTCCCAGGAGTGGTATTGCTGGGTCTAGGGGTAGGTTGATCCCGAATTTCCTGAGAAACCAAAACAGATTTCCAAAGTGGTTGCAAAAGATTGCATTTCCACCAGCAATAAATGAGGGTACCCCTTCCTCCACAGCCTCTCCAACAAAGGCTATCATTGGAGTTTTTTATTTTAGCCATTCTGACAGGTGTAAGATGATATCTCAAAGTTGTTTTGATTTGCATTTCCCTGATCGCTAAGGAGGTTGAGCATGACCTTAAGTGTCTTTTGGCCATTGAACTTCCTCTGCTGAGAATTCTCTGTTCAGTTCAGTGCCCCATTTTTTAATTGGGTTAATTAGCATTTTAAAGTCTAGTTTCCTGAGTTCTCTATATATTTTGGAGATCAGACCTTTGTCTGTTGCGGGGTTGGTGAAGATCTTCTCCCAGTCAGTAGGTTGCCTTTTTGTCTTGGTGACAGTGACTTTGCTTTACAGAAGCTTCTCAGTTTTAGTAGGTCCCATTTATTCAATGTTGCCCTTGATGTCTGTGCTGTTGGGGTTACACATAGGAAGCGATCTCCTGTGCCCATCTGTTGTAGGGTACTTCCCACTTTCTCTTCTATCAGGTTCAATGTGTTCTGACTGATAGTGAGGTCTTTAATCCATTTGGACTTGAGTTTTGTGCATGGTGATAGATATGGGTCTATTTTCATTCTTCTACAGGTTGACATCCAGTTATGCCAGCACCATTTGTTGAAGATGCTTTCTTTCTTCCATTGTATACTTTTGGCTCCTTTATCAAAAATGAGGTGTTCATAGGTTTGTGGGTTAAAATTCGGGTCTTCTATACAATTCCATTGGTCGACTTCTCTGTTTTTATGCCAGTACCACACTGTTTTCATCACTGTAGCTCTGTAATAGAGTTTGAAGTCAGGGATGGTAATGCCTCCAGACAATCCTTTATTGTATAGGATTGTTTTGGCTATCCTGGGTTTTTTGTTTTTTCATATAAAGTTGATTATTGTCCTCTCCAGATCTGTGAAGAATTTTGATGGGACCTTGATGGGGATTGCATTGAATCTATAAATTGCCTTTGGTAGAACTGCCATTTTTACTATGTTGATCCTCCCAATCCAAGAGCAAGGGAGGTCCTTCCATTTTCTGGTATACTCCTCAGTTTCTTTCTTCAATGCCTTAAAGTTTTTGTCAAATAGATCTTTCACTTCCTTGGTTAGAGTTACCCCAAGATATTTTATGCTGTTTGTGGCTATCGTGAAAGGTGAAGCTTCTCTGATTTCCCTCTCTTCTTCCATATCCTTTGTGTATAAGAGGGCGACTGATTTTTTGGAGTTGATCTTGTATCCTGCCACATTACTAAAGCTGTTTATCAGCTGTAAATTTCTTTGGTGGAGTTTTGGGGGTCGCTTATGTACACTATCATATCATCTGCAAATAACAAAAGTTTTACTTCTTCCTTTCCAATTGAATCCCTTGATCCCCTTATTTTGTCTTATTGCTATTGCTAGAACTTCAAGCACTATATTGAAGAGGTATGGCGAGAGTGGACAGCCTTGTCGTGTTCCTGAGTTTAGTGGGATGGCTTTGAGTTTCTCTCCATTTAATTTGATGTTAGCTGTCGGCTTGCTGTATATAGCTTTTATTATATTTAGGTATGACCCTTGTATCCCTAATCTCTCCAATACTTTTATCATAAAGGGATGTTGAATTTTGACAAATGCTTTTTCAGCATCTAATGAAATGATCATATGGTTTTTTTCTTTCAGTTTATTTATATGATGGATTACATTGATAGATTTTCGTATGTTGAACCAGCCCTGCATCCCTGGGATGAAGCCTACTTGATCAGAATGGATAATTTTTCTAATGTGTTCTTGGATTCGGTTTGCCAGTATTTTGTTGAGGATTTTTGCATCGATGTTCATGAGTGAGATTGGTCTATAATTCTCTTTCTTGGTTGAGTCTTTGTGCGGTTTTGGTATCAGGGTAACTGTAGCTTCATAAAAGGAATTTGGCAATGCCTCTTCTGTTTCTATATTGTGAAATACATTAAGGAGTATAGGTATTAGGTCTTCTTGGACGTTCTGGTAGAATTCTGCATTGAAACCATCTGGTCCTGAGCTTTTTTTGGTAGGGAGGTTTTTGATAACCTCTTCTAATTCTTCGCGACTAACAGGTCTATTTAGATTGTTCACCTGGTCCTGGTTTAACTTTGGTATATGGTATTTATCAAAAAAGTGTCCATTTCCTTTACATTTTCCAGTTTTGTGGCATATAGGCTTTTGTAGTAAGATCTAATGATTCTCTGAATTTCCTCTGTGTCTGTGGTTATGTCCCCCTTTTCATTTCTGATCTTATTAATTTGCAAATTCTCTCTCTGCTGTTTGATTAGTTTGGATAGGGGTTTATCAATCTTGTTGATTTTCTCCAGGAACCAGCTTTTTGTTTCATTGATTCTTTGTATTGTTTTCTGTGTTTCTATTTTGTTGATTTCAGCCCTCAGTTTGATTATTTCCAGTCTTCTACTCCTCCTAGGTGAGTCTGCTTCTTTTTTTTCTAGAGCTTTCAGGTGGGCTGTTAAGTCTCCAATGTGAGCTTTCTCTGTTTTCTTTAAGTGGGCACTTAGTGCTATGAACTTTCCTCTTAGGACTGCTTTCATAGTGTCCCATAAGTTTGAGTATGTTGTTTCTTTATTTTCATTGAATTCCAGGAAGACTTTAATTTCTTTCTTTCTTTCTTCCTTAATCCTGGTGTGGTTCAGTAGTTGACTGTTCAGTTTCCATGAATTTGTAGGCTTTCTGGGGGTAGGATTGTTGTTGAATTCTAACTTTAATCCATGGTGATCTGATAAGACACAGGTGGTTACTAATATTTTTTTGTAACTGTGGATGTTTGCTTTGTTACCGACTATGTGGTCGATTTTTGAGAAGGTTCCATGGGCTGCAGAGAAGAAGGTATATTCTTTGCTATTTGGGTGGAATGTTCTATAGATGTCTGTTATTTGATTCATTACCTCCATTAATTCTCTTATTTTTCTGTTAGGTTTCTGTCTGATTGACCTGTCCATTGGTGAGAGAGGAGTGTTGAAGTCTCCTACTATTAGTGTGTGCGGTTTGATGGCTGCCTTGAGTTTTAGCAATGTTTCTTTTATGTACATGGATGCTTTTATATTAGGGGCATAGATGCTCAGGATTGAGACTTCATCCTGATGAACTGTTCCTGTTATGAGTATAAAATGCCCCTCTCCATCTCTTCTGATTGATTAAAGTTTGAAGTCAATTTTGTTAGAGATTAGTATGGCCACACCTGCTTGTTTCTTAGGTCCATTTGCTTGATAAGCCTTTTCCCAGCCCTTTACTCTGAGTAGGTGCCTGTCTATGTGGTTGAGGTGTGTTTTTTTGTAAACAGCAGAATGTTGGATCCTGTTTTCGTATTCAATCTCTTAGCCTGTGCCTTTTTATAGGTGAGTTGAGTCCATTGACATTAAGTGATATTAATGACCAGTGGTTGTTAACTCCGGTCATTTTTTAGTCGTAGAGTTTGTGTGTTTCCCTTCTTAGATGTCTGAGTTATTGTGGTCATTGTTGAACTCCTTGGTTATTGATTTTCCTTCTATTACTTTCTGTAAGGCTGGATTTGTGGCTACGTATTGTTTAAATTTGTTTTTATCCTGGAAAATTTTATTTTCTCCATTTATAGTGAACGAAAGTTTGGCTGGGTATAGTAGTCTGGGCTTGCATCCATGGTCTCTTAGTTTCTGAAGTACATCTATCCAGGACCTTCTGGCTTTCATGGTTTCCATGGAGAAGTCAGGTGTAAGTCTGATAGGTTTACCTTTATAAGTAATTTGGCCTTTTTCCTTTGCAGCTCTTAATATTCTTTCCTTATTCTGTATGCTTTGTGTTTTGATAATTATATGGTGAGGGGATTTTTTTTTTTGATCCAGCCTATTCGGTGTTCTGTATGCTTCTTGAACCTTCATAGGTATATCTTTCTTTAGGTTGGGAAAGTTTTCTTCTATAATTTTATTAAATATATTTTCTGGACCATTGAGCTGCACTTCTTCTCCTTCTTCTACTCCTATTATTCTTAGGTTTGGTCTTTTTATTGTGTCCCATATTTCCTGAATGTTTTGTGATGAGAGTTTGTTGGACTTGCTGTTTTCTTTGATCAGTGTGTTTATTTTCTCTATGGTATCTTCAGAATCTGAGATTCTTTCTTCTAACTCTTGTATTCTGTTGGTTATGCTTGTTTCTGTAGACTCTGTTTGTTTACTTAAATTTTCCATGTCCAGCTGGCCCTCTGTTTGTGTTTTCTTCTTTGCCTCCATTTCAGTTTTCAAGTCTTGAACTGTTTCCATTATCTGTTTGATTGTTTTTCCTTGGTTTTCTAGGGTATCATTCACTGATTTATTCAATTCTTCTAACTTTCTGTTATATTTCTCATCCATTTCTATAAGGCCGTTTTTTGCATGCTGTTTAAGGGCGTCAATCACTTTCATGAAGTCAATCTTTTCTACTTCTTCTTGATTAAGGTGTTCATGTCCTCCCATTGTGAGGTCGCTGGTTTCTGGTGGCTTCATGTTGCTTTTCAGCTTGTTGGGCGAATTCTTGCCTTGGTGTCTGCCCATCTCTTCTTCCAATTGCTCCCTTATGGATCTTCTTTTACAGGATCAGGTCTCCTTGCCTACCCAACGCTGGCTCTCCCCAACGTTGGCTCTCCTGGCGTCAAGAGATCAGGTCTCCGTGCTGGTTGGGCAGCTCACAAACAAAGCGCCTACCCTGCTTGGTGCAGGCAGGCCATAGAAACAAAGGAACTCCCGCCCGCTTGGGTGCCCCAAGGATTTGGACCCAGTGCCCAGACTGGCTGGGCTGGGTGATGTTATGTGCCGAAAGAGGGCGGTGGGGCCGAAGTGGGGAGGGTTCTGGATGGAAGCTGGGTGGGCTAGGTAGAAAGAGGCAGTATGCAGGGAGTAGAGGCCCTGCAGAGAGCTCAAGAAGGATAGGGGGCCAAGGAATCTCTGAGCTCCCCGTCCCAGGCTGGCGCTGCGGGGCCAGAAACTCACCCCAACCTAGCTCTAGTTTCTTAGTTGGCTAATTCTTACATATTTATTTAACCCATTTCTATTGATCTGTATATCGCCATGTGCTGTGGCTTACCAGGTAAAGTTCCGGTGTCTGTCTCCCACAGAGCTATATGGCTTCTCTCTGACTCTGCCCTTCTTTCTCCCAGCATTCTGTCCAGTCCTCCCTGTCTAGCTCTACTCCCCCTGCCCTGTTCTGCTATAGCCTCAAAGCAGTTCTTTATTCATTAATGATAATCACAGCATACAGAGGGAAATCCCACATCAATCTTTTGTTGTAATTTTCAATAAAATGGAAATAAATCAAACTCCATTGAAAGTTTGTGAACATATTAAATATATTTACTTATCTACTCCTTTCTTTCTAAAATAATGCTTGATGCAAATAAATTATATTTTTATCAATAATTATTGAATATTCATATTTACCAAAAAGAAAATTAAAAATATTTTAAATTAATTAACTTTATGGAATATGTATATAATAAGCATATTTTGGGGTAGTAAAATATGAAAAAAAGCAGTGATTTGAATGATGGTGTACATATACCACATTTACAATAATTGCTCTATAGTTAAAACATTATTACGTTCATTTAGATATTATTACATTTATGTTGAAAGTGAAAAAAGTATCCTTTTAGGATATGCTCAGGAACATTTTTTGGGCATGACATTTACTATATTAGTATTTCCATCTTAGAGAGGGTATAGTCCATCTAAGTTTTACACTTTCTTCATAGCTTCTTTCAAGACTCTCTTTATATGCCATAGTCCACATTTGAGGTTTAGAAATTGTTAATCAATAAAACGGACCTTTTGAAAAACAAGTGCAATGTTTGCAGAAGAAATTTTCGTGAACTTTTGCTTTTGTGTACAACTGTCAGAAAGATTAAGTTTCCTTTTAAAACTTCTATTACTTTGCCTTTTAAAACACAAATAGAGCCTAATGCCTTATCTGTAGAATTAGAGAATGAAGGGTGTTAAATTATATCACAGGAGTATTTACCAGGAAATCAGAATGCCACAGTATCCACTCCCTCCATTGAAATGGTATTTGTGTGTTTCATCAACAAGACTCAGTGGTTGGCAGATAGCAAGAATAGATCGCTAACAGTCAAAAGATCTCTCATTCATGCTTGGCAAAGTTTCTTTTTTTTTTTTTATTGAGAAAAGGAGAAAAAAAAACGTTTCCACCTCCTCACAGCCTCCCATTTCCCTTCCCCTCCTCCCACCCTTCTCCCCCTCCCCCTACTGCTCTCCCCCTCCCTCTCCAGTCCAAAGAGCCATCAGGGTTCCCTGCCCTGTGGTAAGTCCTAGGTCCTCCCCACTCCGTCCATATCTAGGAAGGTGAACATCCAAACTGGCTAGGCTCCCACAAAGCCAGCAATTAAGCAGGATCAAAACCCCATGCCATTGTCCTTGGCGTCTCATCAGCCCTCATTGTTCGCCATGTTCAGAGAGTCCAGTTTTATCCCATACTTTTTCAGTCACAGTCCAGCTGGCCTTGGTGAGCTCCCAATAGATCAGCTCCACTGTCTCAGTGGGTGGGTGCATCCCTTGTGGTCCCGACTTCTTTGCTCATGTTCTCCCTCCTTCTGCTCCTCATTGGGACTTTGGGAGCTCAGTCCAATGCTTCAGTGTGGGTCTCTGTCTCTATCTCCATCCATCACCAGATGAAGGTTCTATGATGATATGCAAGATATTCGTCATTATTGCTCTAGGATAGGGTCATTTCAGGTTCCCTATCCTCAGCTGCCCAAGGAACTAACTGGGGACCTCGGCTTGGGCACCTGGGAGGTATCCCAGACCCAAAAAGATGAACATGGGATGTACTCACTCATAATTGGTTTCTAGCCATAAATAAGGGTCATGGAGTCTACAATAGGTGAATCTAAAGAAGCTAAGTAAGAAGGTGAACCCAAAGAAAAACATATAGTTATCCTCATGGCTAAGGGAAGTAGACAAAATTGCCGGGGAGAAAATTGGGATCTTGGGGGTGGGGTGGGATGGGGGTAAGAGGAGATGGGGAGAGAAAAGTTAGAAGGGAAGGAAGGGGGGGGCTTGGGGAAACAGGAGGATTGGGATAAAGGAAGGTTGGACAGGGGAGCACGGAACCACAATTCTTAGTTAAGGGAGCCACTTTAGGGTTGGCAAGAGACTTGGCAAAGTTTCTTAACCTGACTCCCTGTGCTCTTGAAAGTATGGAAGTAGGATAGTATGGAAGGAGATTTTATGTGTATGTGTGTACTCATGTTCATGTATGTACATACATGCGAATGTGTGCCTGTCTAATTCAGGTTCTCATGCTTGTAAGACAAACACTTTGCCATGCATTCCAGCTCCAAAGAAAGGTAAATTAATTTTACTTACTTATTTTCTTTTTAGTTTCTTGATTTATTCATCAACTTTTAGGAGTTGATTTGTGTTCTAAGGGCTCTAGGTCATTTTTATTCATGTAGATTTTTATTCTTTTTCGTTCCCATGGGTTTGGACTAGGTATTATAAGATGGTCTTCACAGACCAGTCTGTTTCCATGACACACTTTGATGAGCTTCAGCAGTGGAATATTTTACATACATGGAAAATAAAATGTTCATGACATTTCTTTTAAATTCTAGAACCACTCCACTAAAATTCCCAAGTGCTGCTGATTTTACTCATAAGTTAAAATAGTTTCCCCTGAAACAGATCAGATATAATTTCCACCTCAATGTAATATCAATTTAAAGATTCTGGATTATAGCTGGTTACCCAGATGTAACACACAGTTACCAACACCACAAGTGTATTGAGTACTCAGTCTCTGACTATTGTGTCATGGTTTCTTCAACCCACAGTTGCCCCTTCCCACATCAAAGACCCTTTTCCTTTTAGTGTGAAAATGCATGTGAAAAGCACAAGTAGTCATATGGTTTCTTTTGAAAGTCCCATGTAGAGATGTATGCATTTTTCCCAAGCAAAAAGTAACGGACCGTTTGCTTGAAGTCATTTTAAGCTTTCCACGTTTTAAAATTAGATTGAATAATAATGTCACGTTAATATTACACATGAAAGAAATCTGGAAAGCAGAAAGAAAGCGATTGAACTTAGGAATTGCTGTTTGGTGAATCTTTGCCCCAGAGTGAGTTTCAACTTTTTAAAACATTTTTATTATATTTATCTATTTGTATACTCTATGTGTGTGTAGGTGTGAGTGAGTGTGTGTATGTGTGAGTGTTGTGTGGAGGTCAGCAACCAAGTGGAAGAAAACAACGCTCTTTTTAGCATGTAATTGGATTGAAACACAAACTTGGTGACAAGCATCTTTGCTCACTGAGCCATGTTATCACCTTCGGGTTTTTTTTTTTCTGATTTTTATTGAACTCTACATTTTTCTCTGCTCCCCTCCCTGCCTTTTCCCTCTCCCCTTCAACCTTCCCCCAAGGTCCCCATGCCCTCATTTTACTCAGGAGATCTTGTCTTTTTCTACTTCCCATGTAGATTAGATCTATGTAAGTCTCTCTTAGTGTGGTTTGTAGGCTGGTTTTCTTTGCTTTATGTTTAAAAAGTTTTTATTAAAAAATTTAAACCTTTCTTGTTCCTTGGAATTCAGACAGGAAAAATTCAAATTCAGATCTGTGTATTTAGTTATCCCCCTTAAAATGCATGCATGGACTCATGGGCTGGAAATCAAACCCATCTAATACCTCTGACTCTAGAGCAACCATTTTTACTGTTTTTGGTCCTACATACAAATTTCATCCTAAAATCCCTCAGGAAGTATTAACAGTATGTGGTTATTCCTCAGAGCCATGCTAGAAACTGTATATAGATTAATAATTAATATCTTTTACAAACATATAACATAATTGCCATCTTTAGAAATCAACTCTTTGTATAAGATTGGCAGTATTTGATTCTTAATGGAAATTACAGTTTTGAGTATTTCAATTTAATTATCTAAATGAATATTGTATGTGAATTTCAAGCATACTAATTTGATTCTTGACAAATATTCAATGGCAGTATAATGGCTTTTTTGGAGGACTATTTAAAAGATCAGGACATGAAGAGCAAGAATGAATCTGCCATTCTCAGAGATATATCCTGAAAGCCCAGTTTGCACCTTAAAGTTATTATTTACACTGAGGTGATTCAAAAGTATTGACCAATTGAGAAATATATTTTCTATTTTTCAACATCTGTAAAATGTAAAATAAATATTTAGCAGTATACATTTGTAGTAGGAAGCTGCTTGTTCATTCCCAGCTGTCCAAACTCTAAATAACCACACAGAAACTGTATTAATTAAACTGCTGCTTGGCCTAATAGCTCTAGCTTCTTATTGGCTAGCTCTTACATCTTAATTTAACCCACTTCTATTAATCTGTTTATCTCCACATGTGTGGTTTACCAGCAAGGTTCCCTCTGGCATCTGTCTCTGGCAGGGCTACATGGCCTCTCCTGATTCTACTTTCTTTCTCCCAGCATTCAGTTAAGTACCTCCCCACCCCCACCTAGCTCTGTTCTGCCCTGCTATAGGCCCAAAGCAGTTTCTTTATTAATCAGTGGTAATCACTGCATACAGAGGGGAATCCCACATCATACGTTGACCTCACTATGATTTATTTTCAGAATGCATTTAGCACACTTCATTTTTGTTGAAACTCAAAAGTAGTCATGGTGCAATAATGTTTCAAAATGGCACTGACATTTTGCTTTATTAACTCATAGGAACTGATTTTTTTCCATGAACAAGTATAAATGTGGAATATCAGTGCTTCTAGTTGGACTCATAGAGATTAAGTATGGTTTTAGTCATAGTGACAGTGAGAAAAATGATGGAAAAGCTAAATGATAACACTGTGCATGAATGCAAGAAAGAACTGGTACCAAGAGAAAAAGACATTAGCAAAGGTATTAGCAAAGGAATATTTCCAGTGGCTACACATTAGAGATGCTCAAGGGTCATGATATACAGAAGCTCCCCCTTCTTGGATTGCATAAAAGATAGGTTTACAGATGCAGAAAAAAATGCAGACTCACAAAATATAATTGTTTTTATATTAATGTCTTCACTTTTTATGTCTTAATTTGAAAAATTAACACTAAGTCTTCACTGTTATTTGTATGTGTATTTAAGGATAAATATATGTCTGAACATTTGTGAAGGGAAGCAAAACAATTATTATTGGTCTACTACATGCAAAGCAGTTAATAAATATGTCATTGTATAGGTAGTTTTACATATGTACTTAACATTGGCATACATGCCAAATCTCAGTTTTTGAAAACAATTCATTTTGCTTTTATGTTGTGTAGTTTTCTCTTTCTGACTCCAAAAATGCAAGGCATAACTTTTGAAATATAATCATGCAACCAACAATCACTGGCTTTTTAAAAGATTAGAAATTTGATGGGTAGTTAAAATTCTAACTGGCCTGTCCAACTGTCATTTACAGCTAGGATATCTATGAGTGAAGCCCAATACAAATCATAAACCACTTAAAACATTATAGCATTTGTTTGAAATTTCCTTTGTCACTCAGCTGCATAATTCTTGAGTGTGAACTTTATAGATGATAACATCATGTCACATCAAGCTGTTATATTTGTGTCTAGAGTATAAAACTACAGGGTTTGTACAATAATATTGCTCTTTTTATGTGTTTGTTCTACACTTTAAAAGCATCAAGAAATGTTCGTTCTTAAGTTGCTTAAAATTAGGGAGAATTCATGTGTTAGACATTTAACCCAGAATGTGTATGTCATGTTAAATCCCCACAAACAACATACACATTGCATTTATGTTTAGGTCTTATTTAATGGCATTGCTTTAATGTCGATCTTGAATGTACCAAAAGTTTGTTCCCTTGATGGTGCCACTAGAGGTGGTGGAATGAGTGAGAGATGGCACACAGTGAGAGAAAGGTCTTTTGGTCACAGTGGTGTACCCTTGAATCTGATGATGAGAGTCTGGCTACCTTGTTCTACATAGGAGGTGGATGGTTTTCTTCTCCCATGAGCTCTTTTCCCATAGGACTCCTCCCTACGGACCTCAAAGTAATGAGACAACTTGATCATTGACTGGAAACTAAAATAAAACCTGTTTTACTTTCTAAGTTTTTTCTTCTTGGTATTTGTCATAGTAGTACAAAGCTGACTAAAACACCATATTGTTTGAATCTTGGGTACCATGGTTTTGTGTTGATCTATCTTTGATGTAACAGGTCATACTTCTCTGTGTGCTGCGTGCTGGCCTAAGGATGTAACAGGTTGTAGTGTTAGGGGCCGCTGGGCGCCGGGAATGCAGCCCACCGCCCCTATCGCTACCCGCAGCTCCTTCTACAACAGGTCATGCTTCTCTGTGTGCTGCGTGCTGGCCTAAGGATGTAACAGGTCATGCTTCTCTGTGCGCTGCGTGCTGGCCTAAGGATTTATGCAAAGTCACTCCTTTGCTCCTCACAGCAGTTTTATTTTATCCACACTTTACAGATGAAAAAAGTGAAGCATGACGAGTTTAATCAATTTATTCAAAGCATCTTAGCTAATAAATATATGTGCTGGGCCGCTGAGGCCAGCACCCAGACTTCTGAGTGCCTGTTCTTAGCCTCAGCTCCTCATTCTGCCCAAAGTAAAAGTTCTGTTGCTTACTCCAGAAGCAGGTGTCATGGAGTTCTGATTTCCTCCTTTTAGATATTTATCTACACTGGACTGATATGTGAAGTAAGTGAAGGTTGTTCACAAGTGGGGCCTGATCTCTGACTGTTTCATTCCAGCACTGTGAGCTGCGAGTTCATCTGGTTACTACCTTCATGCTCGGGTCCTGTGTGAGTGAGTCCTTCTTCACCTACTATTTTCCTCATTTTTAAGGGGCCTTTGCGTTGGTTAGTGAAATCATCTGAGGCTGCTTCCACACACAGTCCTAGGGGAACTAGCACAGTCACAGCTGGTGTGAGAATCTAGAGGTGAGATGCTGGCCACTGATAAAGTCAAGTCTACACTAAAAAGAGACGAGCAGATTATGTGGTTTAATTGTATCCAGTCCCCAGTGAAGCAGTGTTAATGTTGGAGCTTTAATTGGGCTCTACCGTTATCAACAGATAAATGCCATTATCATGGTAGTGCTTTACTTGCTATGAGCAGGCTCCTTATAGAGGGATGAGTATAGCTCCTTTACTTCTCTCTCATTCTCAGCTTCCCCTGTCTTTCCACTGTCCACCATTGGATGATACAATGAGAAGCTTTCTGCTGCCTGTTCTTTTGGTGGTGGTGAGCAGACATGTTCTTACTTTGTAGTCCAACTTTGTATGTAGTTCAAGCCAGCCTCAAATTTATGCCAATCTTCTTGCCTTAACCTCCTGAGTGAAAGCATTAAAGATGTGAAAAACAACACTCAAATAAATGTCTGATTATTGTCACCTACCCTCTGGTACTGTGTTACAGCCATTTGAAAGGGACCCAGACACCCATAACTTTGGGAGTAGGATCTGGGCAAAGGACAATCCCAGTTCATGACAGAAACACCTGCGGATAGCTGCATATGGCATTGGGCCATTGCAAAACACCAGTGCACTAATTTTATGGTCGGGGGTCACCAAATTGTGAGGAGCTGAATTAAAGGTTCACAGTGTCATGAAGGTTGAGAACCACTGCACTAGATGCTTAGCACATGGCACAACCTACTCCCTTGACCAACTACTTAGGAATCTGGAGAAAATCCCAAGCATATTGTTATTTTCCACTTAACTTTTATTTTCTTCTTCTTATATTGATCTGTCTTTTTTGTCTTGTACACCAGACCTCAAGGACCTAAGACAGTTGGATCAGAGCAGTAGTTAGCAATTAAAGCTTTTCTTCCCCCATTGTTGGTCAGTGAAGGCTTAACATCCCAAATCCCCCAAGGAAGCAATAGTGTAGCAAGAGTAATAAAAACCCAGAGACAGATATCAAGGTTCAACCTGAAAACCAGAAAAGCAAAGCAGTTAAACCACTAGAGAAGTTTTACTTTTACCAAGGCTGGACATCCTCAGACTCAGCAGAGTAAGAAGACTAAGCAGACTGAGCAGGCAAAATCTCTCTCACCTCCCATTTTATATTCCTTCTAGTGTCAGGATGAAAGGTGCATGACTCCCTGTTACTGGGATTAAAGGTGTGAGGCACCACTTCCTAGATTTGTTTCTGCATTGATCTTGTGGAGTCCAGGGTAGCCTTGAACTCACAAAATACATCTGCCTTTTTGGCAAATTCTGGGATTAGAGGTGTATACCACCACTGCCTGATCTCTAATGGCTTGTCTTTGCCCTTCTAATCTTCAGAGAAGCTTTATTTATTAAAACATAAATATCACTATACAACAGAAGCATACTCTTTACACTAGCATGTGCTGGCTATTTACATTATCTCATGTTTCTGTGACTTTTTATACTACAACTGAAAAATACACACATAAGTATGGTAGCCTATTATGTGTCTTATTGAAACCTGAAGATAGACTATTGTTTATCTTCAATTAAGAAAGTGGGACATTGGGTATTTCCTCTTGTGTCCTTGAGGATAAACACAGTAGGAACACCGTTGTACAAAGTCACACCTGGTCAAACGCAATAACAGAAGCAATGTTCTGGGGAAATGTAATTAGAAACAAAATGTCCCTGCCCAGAAAACTTCTCCAAAGGTGAAAGAGAAACAAAACAATTTTATTTATGAATGAACATGAATTTAGAGTGTGCTGTGACTCTCAGGTGATATACTAGAAACAAAGTAAGAAATAACATTTTAATGTAGACAAGTGGGATTCATTGCATAAAAGTTTTAAAGATAAATTATGAGTCTTCAAGTAAACAGACTTGATAGAATCTTTTATGACATATATCATGCAGAACATGCCAGATTCACCTGGGACTTGGAGTGGCATCTATTTTTAACTAACAGCCTTTATCAAAATAAAAATAGCTTCACAAATCTTTAAGCAGGAGGTTGCAGGGAAAAATTTGGGTAATAGGACCTGCCCATAGGCTATGTTTTCCTTAGTGATGATATTCCAAAGCTATAGCTCTTTGGTTCTTGAGAAGAGTACTTCTCCAACATGAAGTATGCTAGGAAGTTCATTTATCTTTAAATAGATTTCCATAGTGTCCTAGTCAAACAGACAGAGCTTATATTCTCTGAAACTAATGCTATAAGAAAGGAAGGAGTGAGAGAAAAAAATCAGAAGAAGGGTTGTGATCATTTTCTGGCAATTCCCTGAGGGAATTTTATATAACTCACTGAGTACAATTAGGACATTTACATATATCTGTGAAAACCCACAAATTCCTAAATTTTGCACCCAGATGTCTGGGTCAGAATAGACTTAGCATCTCCCTCTCTGCCTATGTACACCTTCCCCACTACCCCCTGAAGCCCCGCCTCCTCCCCCAAAGCCCCGCCTCCTCCCCCAAAATGTAAATACAATTAGCTGACTGAAAAAAAAAAAAGAATAGACTTAGCTAGATCAAATCACTGTTCTTAATTCTTAACATTTACTACTGACTTGAGCATGAGACTTATTAATTCTACCCTCTTTTTACTTTTAATTTTAGTGTTATGGTATTCATTTATTAATAACTTTGATAAAGAGTATTGTTAGGCTCTTTAAAAACCACTAGGTTTAGCCTTCTAATAGTTCATTCAGCTTCGAATTCATTAATCCATTCACAAATTGATGAAATGGGTGCCCACATAATCCAATTTTACTACTTACATTTTAAAAGTACTTACTAATCTAAAAACTCATTCGTTAAAATTTCAAATTACTTATTGCCTAGATAAATATGTCCTTTTACAAACAAATAAGTGCTTTTAAGAATAGCAATGCACACACACAAATGTATGTGCTCTTAAAAATAATGTAATACAGCCGGGCGGTGGTGGCACACGTCTTTAATCCCAGCACTTGGGAGGCAGAGGCAGGCGGATCTCTGTGAGTTCGAGGCCAGCCTGGTCTACAAGAGCTAGTTCCAGGACAGGAAACAAAAGCTACGGAGAAACGCTGTCTCGAAAAATTAAAAAAAAATAATGTAATACAAACAGAGTTGCAAAATAAGCTATCAGTGTCAAGAAAAAAAATCCTCAAATTTCAATTGTATTTGGAGACTCCAGAACCCTCATTAGTGGGCCTAGAGCTCGCAAGCATTCGAATTAATAGCATATAGACATGCTCTTAGCTTTCATTAAAAAGATTCAAAGCAAAGCTTGTGAAAGAAAATGTTTCCTAGCCAACATCAGAAGGGCTGACTGACATCACAGAAAAAGAAAGTGTTCAGAAGTACCTACATTAACATATGTATCATTTAAAAAAATAAAGTGTTATAAAGTCCCCAAGGTCAAATTTTCCGTTGTTGGGGGAAAAGATCTTGCAGTTTTAATATGAAGTATCAAACCAAAAGGCTCACATTGAAAATTTGGTACCTAGCTACACTGCTGGAGGCACAGTTGAGGGGGGACTGGATTGTATTGGCACCTGTTTCATCAATGGTCTAGTTAGTAAATGAAATTATAGCTGAATGGGCTGTTAGGAAGTTAGGCCTCGTTATAGGATGTATGTTACTAGTATCGTGAATTATTTTCTACAAGTATGTCACTAAAAAGTGAGGGAGGCTCGTGCAGTTCTGGACATTCTGACTTATGATGCACTTAAGTAGTGCTTGTAAAATTTGAAGCAAATATATAAGAGTAAGACATGTTCAGGAGGAAGATACATTCAGACTTAAAAATTTTCTCAGTGACTACCAATTAAAAGCATTTGCCATTTATTTTGCCTCAGTTATTATCTTAGTTACTTTTCTATTGCCATGACAAAATACTATGACCAAGGTAGCTTATCAAAAAAGCATTTAATTTGGTGCTCCTGGTTCCAAAGGGTTATTCCATAACCATCACTGTGGGGAGCAGGGCAGCAGGCAAACATGCATGGCACTGGAGCAATAGCTGAGAGCTTATATGAACCATCAGGCAGAAAGAGAAAGAGGGAGGGAGAGAGAGAAGAAGGAGGAGGTGGAAGAGGAAAAGGGGAGAGAGAGAGAGAGAGAGAGAGAGAGAGAGAGAGAGAGAGAGCGCTAACTGATGTGGGTTTCCCTTCTGTATGCTGTGAGTACCATTGGTGAATAAAGAAACTGTCTTGACCTGTTGAAAGGGCAGAACTTAGGTAGGCAGGAAAACTGAATGGAATGCTGGGAGAAGGAAGGTAGAGTCAGAGAGGCACCATGGAGCCCCTCTGGAGACAGACACCAGAACTTTAGCTGGTAAGCCACAGCCAAGTGGCGATATACAGGTTACTAGAAATGGGTTAAATTCATATGTGAGAGTTAGCCAATAAGAAGCTAGATCTAATGGACCAAGCAGTGATTTAAGTAATACAACTTCTGTGTGATTATTTCGTGGCTGGGTAGCTGGGACCAACGAACAGCTCTCACCCTCCAACAGCTAACTGGTAATGGTATGGGCTTTTGAAACCTCAAAGTCTACTCTTAGTGACATACCTTCTCCAACAAGGCCCACCTTTTAATCTTTCTCAAACTGTCCCACCAACCGGGTACCGAGTATTCAAACATATGATCCTATATAGGCTATTCTCATTTAAACCACAAACGGTACTGATTTAAATACCGTTGCCACATTTCAGTCACTGTAGATTAAAGGACTCAGAAAGCCACTTATTCCCTGGGATTTCCTTCATGTAAGACAGAAAAACATTTATGAAATAAGGATTATAAAACTAATTTATGCTGACAGGTGGTCTCTGGAAACCTGGAGTGATGTTAGAATACCAGTATCTACTTGATGTATATTTCATTTACCAATTTTGGTTTACGATGTCGTAGTGGTCTAGAATATTCTTACACATACAAATTACTTTTAACCTTCCCTAGAAGGGTGACTAGTTATAGGAGCAAGTAGCATCTATGATACAGAAGTACTTCAATGTGACATCTGAACATGACTAAAAATGGCTTATTTAGTTAATCCTAATTTTCATTGTGTGTATAAAATCTAACTATGAGTGTATAATTTGTGCTATTAACATTGTATAGTGTTGAAAATACTTAAAATTCCACTATATGTTTTATTTAAATATCAAAGGCATGCTTGGCATTGATTCTTTGATCATTTCATCACTTAACCAAAGAGATTAAATATCCTATATGAACTCTTCAAGTGAAACAAAGCAGAAGACAGGTCTAAGCTCCACATCTATCTTCAATGACTGTGCTTTTAGTTTGCTGCTAATTAATTTCATATTAGAGATATTTTTCTGTCTAATGCTGAGTTGAAATGTAGAATGACTTGGTATTTCAGGATCTGTGAGCTTATACATATCTGCTTCACGTAAACTTACTGCATGTATATTTCTTGTGCCCTAAGATTAAGGTCTAACATTTGTGTTTCTTCTTTTAATGACCAAGAAAAGAATACCTGATACTGTATGTGTGTCCTTCCTCACCTTCTCTGGTCCAGTTAGATTCTTTGGTTGTTGGTTTCTTTTTGTTTTTAACTTTTTATTGATTCTTTGTGGATTTCATATCATGCATCCTGATCCCATTCATCTTCCTGTCCTTCTCTTTCTGCCCTCTGCCCTTGCAAGCTGTCCCACAAGATAAAATTTAGAAGAAAAACCAAAACCAAACACAACCAAACAAATAGCCCACATTGGTCTCATGCTGCTCAAGCCGGCCTTAAGCTTGCTATGTATCCCAGGCTGCATTGAACTTTTGATAATCCTGATTCCAACTCCAAAGTACTAGGATCAAAGTATTGGTCCAATGCACTTAGCTTATTATTTATATTCTACATTATTTGGTGCCTTCACCACCAACCTACTTGAATCTCTAACGAAGACAAACAGTGGGCAGTGCCAACAGCTCTGCTCGTCTAGCCCTGCTGGACAGAACAAGTGGTATTTCTATCATGAGTCTTCTCTAAAGGTTTATAACTCAGTCATAAATACTTGGTCTGGCAGAAACTTACCCTGGAGGGCCACAGGCTTAGAGAAAATTATTCATTTATAAATTTTACTGACTTGCTTGAAATTGTTTTAACTGTATTTATCCTTTGTGAAAGGAGGAAAAATAATGGCTTCATAGTTCAAGAGAGTTTTGTCCTCCTATGAATCAATACAGCATTGGAATACATGAAAAAAGCTATTAGAAAGGGACCACTGGGAACAGATAATAATTCTTTCTTTAGGAGAAGGACTTGAGGGCTGACATTATTCAACCACAGATCTATTAGCAGAACTTAAGGGGAAAAGTGAGTGTTATGAAGTATTGATTAACTCTCCAAAGCATCCTGAATGCTTTCTGTTTTTCAATCCACACAGGTCTTATGGAGGTCCATCCAAGCTCTACTCTGGCCATTCCCATAGCAGGTACATAACGAAGGCAGGGAAGGGAGGTAGGACAGCGATGGCTTCAGGCTGTACTGGGCCAAGTAGGGCTGAAGCTGTGCTTCTCTATACATTCATTTCTGGAGGGGAAATGCTTGTTTGGTGCCTGATTTAGAACATGGGGAGAGTTTCAAAGCAATAAAGGTTCAACTAGTGAAATATAAAGTAAGTGTTTATTTGTCATCCTCTGTGGTCCCATTACCCAGCACAGTGAGAGACTGTAAGCGTTTAGACACTGAACAAAAGGACCTGACACTAATGGTCAGATTTACTGAAAAAGGCTGGTCATGGGAAATATGTTTCAAGCTGAAGCATTTGAAACTAGGATTTATAGCTGAGAACTCTGATGAAAATAGTCTAAATCATATAATTGAACACAGCAAAAACATGATCTTAACTCCTAATGATTCTGAATCTCCTTTAAAAAGGAGTTCCCCAAATTTTGTCTTTTAAATGTAATGACTAAAATCTAATAATCATTCTGTTTTAAGAATGTAGACTTATATATAGGTTCATAGATCTTCTGATTAAAAAACAACATATCATTTAGAAAATTTGGAAAAAAACAACAAAAAACAAGAAGAAAATATACTTTAAATCTGTATGTGTGTATACTCATGTGTGCATGCATGTTTATGTCTGTTCAAGTGTACCTGTGTACATGGGTATGTGAAGACCAGAGGGCAGCATTAAGTGCTGTCCCTCGGAAATTCTTCATCTTGCTTTTGGTAACTAGGCCTCACACTGACCTGCCCACTCAATCCCAGGATCTGTTTACTTCTCTATTGGATATAGAGTGTGACACCACCACAGACTTTATATGGGGTCAGAAGTCAGGTCTTTGTGATATTAAGGCAAATGCTTTGCAAACTGAGCCATCTTCTAGTTATTAAAAACTTAAATATATATATTCCCAAAGCTTAAATATTTTCAAGGTGTCCAGTATAAAGATTTGGTATATGTAAATATACAGCCTGGATTACCATCACCAAATTAATTAGCACACCCCTAACTTACCTGTATTATAATCTATAGCCCTTGAACTTTTTCTTCATATAACAAAAGCTTGTACCCTTGAACATGATCCCATTTTCAATACTTCCTGCTCTGTGCCAGAAATCAAAGATTTCAGCATTTTTATATTTCATATACACTTGGACTTTTAGTATTTGTCTCTATGTGTCTGCCTTATTCACAGCACTCAACATATAGACAACTGACATGTCTATCACTGGTGAAATAAATAGAAAACATGGTATATATGGACAGAGCGATGTAGCTTTCAGCAGTACAGAGAAAAGATGATGTCATCTGTGACACTGAGAAGAACCTTGTGCTAATCTGTTAAATGACATAAGCCAGACTCAGAAGGAAAACCACTGTATAGTTGCTCTCACTTAGTCTTATAAGACGGATTAAACATGTTTAAAACTTGAAAACATCTATCATTTGTCTTAGTTTCTTTTGAATAAAGTTGGTCTAGACTCAAGGTTTTTATCATAAGAAAAGGATTCAGTGAAACTGTGACTTAGGAAGTATGGGATGTTCTGAAGAAATATGAGGTAGAATGAGTTGAAGAGATATTCTTCTTACGTTGTCATTGATTTCCAGACTGCAGTGGCAAATGTGCTGTCTAGTAGACAGCAATAAAGACAATAGGTAAACCTCATTTCAGGTTCACCCTTGCCAACAATAGTGATGGGGCTCATCTCACAAGATGCTCTGAGAGTGAAAATGGATGAGGGTGGTAGTGGGCAGGAGGTCACAGAGAAACATGGAGTAGTGTCTCACCTCAATCTAGTACCTTAGAGGTGGGATTTCTCTAGCAGTAACTCATCATTCTTTCAAATATTGATTTATCACTTTGTTTGAGAGATGCAAGAATTCTGAGCACAGAAAGATGATGCTAGCGGCCAGTCAGCTATAACAGTGATCAGTCAAGGGAACAATTTAGAGTTCCAGACAACACCAAGTCAGAGTAACATGTTTAACTTCAATATCACTTTTAAAATGTATTCAAATGTAGTATAAAGTATATTTTAAAAAATTCTGGTAAACATTTCAGTTATATACTGTAGAAGGAACAGCGGGCAGGCCTGAAATTAACTCCTTCATCATTATATGTCTACCTAGAGTATACGTCAACATAAGATGCAGTTCTATTAGTATATTACTCCAGCATTGCATTTTTTTCTCTGCAAGGGCTTTTTTGTATATTATACTGAAAGAGCTTATGTGTTCAATGGGTGCCATTACCACTATTGTTCTTTCTTAAGATCTATTTTTGTTACTTTATGTATATATGCATATCTGTGTAATGTATGTCAGTGTGAGCATAAGTGCTTTTGGACGTCAAAAGTGTCAGATTCTCAGGTGCGCAATTATAGGCAATTGTGAGCCACTGTGTAGATGCGGGGAACCAAGCACAGGTCCTCTGAAAGAGAAGTAACCAGTGAACCATCTTTTCAGCTCCATATTCTTCTTGTTGTTGAACCCAGTTTAGTAAAGGAAGTAATAAAAACCTGTGATAGTCATAAGAATTAAGGAGAATCTTAAGGAAAAATGCCTTTCTCCCCTTACCCTGTCCTATTGTTATTAAATTCTTTGAGTTTGATTTTATCCTGTCATGATTATTGGATCTTTCCTTCATTTTCCCTCCCTTTTTTGGTGGCCTTAATTAAATTACTAATTCATGCCTTATTTTTTTCTAGGTGGAGACAATAAACATTTTATACTTCCCATTGCTGGAGGATCAGTTTCACTGTTGCTGGTTATCCTAATTATAATCACAATTATTTTTTATAGCAGGTGAGTAAAACACATTAGCCTGAGTCCTATTTGCCTAGGATAATTCTGA
The DNA here is from genome assembly GCF_018167655.1 of Microtus oregoni. Lineage (NCBI taxonomy): Eukaryota > Metazoa > Chordata > Mammalia > Rodentia > Cricetidae > Microtus > Microtus oregoni. Next base: position 622,695 of record NW_024543875.1, on the reverse strand, counting down.
TATTAATGGTTCTCTATGAATGATTCAACAATTTATCAAGCTGATTGAGGATACGTGTATGTGTGTGTGTGTGTGTGTGTGTGTGTGTGTGTGTGTGTGTATAAATTTCTGTTCTTAAACAAGTAATAAGATGTAGGGGCAGTAATATTATAGACAAAAACTGTAATCATTCACTTAATAATTAGTAGAGTTTGTTGTGTGCCCTCTTATTCTAGCAAAATCCTTTGTTCTACTTCCATCTTCCCTTCCTCCTCCTCCATGGCAATAGCTGTCAGTTGATAAGGTTTTATGTGAGGGGACTCAAGAGGACAACAGAGAGAGAGGAAGAAACAGGGAGAAGAGTGGTAACGTTTTATTCATTCATCAACTTTTTTTTTATTTTTTCACTGCAATGTGGCAAAGAAGAAGTAAGGAAGCTTATATATTAGCAGAATGAAAAATGGTTTGGTAGTTTCTGAACCAAGCCATGTAGGGATGCTAAATCAAGTGACTTAGCTAGGAGCTGGAAGGGTGGCCTTAGAGAGATGTTTAGTTTCAATGAAGCTTCTTACTTTTTCACTGTATTTTGACATATAGGAAAGTTCTAAAATTTTCTTAGTTGGCCCTTCCTTTCCCCACTAGCTCTCCCATGAGCACTACTGATTTGCCTCATATTTCTCATACTTAACTTTAACTATCTTTAATAACCCACACCATGTTCCAGCTGGAGTGTTCTCTGTCTAAGGGAGGAAGGGCCACTATCTGAACATGGATATTTTGCATGTCTGGAAAAGCACAACCACTTAACATGGTTGTTTTGATAAATGAATAAACAAAATTTCATTCTTTTCTTGCTGATAAAGTGTGCATACGCGCGCGCACGCACACACACACACACACACACACACATTAATTTGGTTCTCCAGTAGGTTTATATGTCCTGTCTCCAAATATGAACTCTGACCTCTACTTCTTTTACATTCACCTGATTTTAATAACTCTTTCACCCTCCCACTTTGCTCTCTGACAAACTTTCTCCTTCTAACCCATTGATTTTGCCTACTCCTTTGGAAAATAGGATTGGTGATGTCATTCCTAATTGATGGACGCTTGTATTATCTTCTCCTAGACACCAGAATAATCTTAGAACTCATTAACCAAGTCATTGAAGGTGCCTTGCTTCTTGACATCAGCATCTTTATTTATATTTTCCACATTACTACTCCCCCAGTGTGCTGATTAATTTTGTTAAAGTTGGAACAATTGTATATACTTTTAACATGTCCAACTCATTGTTCAGAGGAGAAAAATTTTGCTACAAAAATATAATTTCTCTCCTTTGGTCTCAATCTTGTGCTTCATTCAGCATGCAAGACACTTGTCCTCTTTCCCCATGCTAGAGATCTGTCCTCTTTTGATGTTCCTTTAAATAGATATGATGTCACAATCTGGAATCATCTTGTCCTCCTAATCTGCTGTTCCTTGAATCTTACTTTGTATTTTAATTTTTTGTGTGATTTCCATTTTTTCCTCCACATCTATGTATGATAATCATAATTTGGGAATTTCTGTGAGTTTTCATTTCTAACTTTCAAATGTATTTAGCACTAATATGTCTAAACAGTTCATATTCAATAGGTGTTTGTACAAGTACTTTGAGACACAGGGAAGTTTTTCTTTACCCCCATCATGGGTGAACTTAAGTTTTTTATGACCAAGTTGAAGTAAAGACCCCCCCCCCAAGCATACTGTTCCACTTTAGTTTATAAAAACTTGCAAAGGCCAGAGACCACAGAAGGAGCAAGTAGGGACAAGCAGCACAGCTGAAGCAATGAGTGGGAGCAGGGGCCTCTGGAGGGTCACAGGTGTTGGACATGCTAGGTTTTGCTCCTGAAAATGTATTACGTTTACCTGAACAACTAAATTGAACCAAAGAGTATATAACCTTCCCTGGTTAAATGTTATAAAAAGATTAGTAGGCTTGACTGAATAATAGTAGGTGAAAAACACAAAAGAAAGGGCGCTGTTCATCCTACCTTGTCACACGTCTGTCTTGGTTGTTACTTCAAATGGAAATGCTTTGAAAACTGACCCAAGGGTTATAGCAATGACCCAGAGTCCCACGTCTTGCTGTTTAGAATAATTCTGCAGCTTCAGCTGTGCTGAGTTGGACAGGAGCCAAAGCAAATCCTGACTTTACTCTTGACACCTAGTCACCTGTGATTCTGATGTCTTTGGAAGCAAGTCTTCTGCTTCACAATAATAATAGTGAATGAACATGGCCAGGGGAAATACAGAGTGTCGGAATGAAAAAAGCCAAAGTTTATTCTTGAAATGATCAGCTGTCTTTGTAAGATGATATATAACATTTAGTGAAAATGATGTTTCTTATTTGTACATTTGATAAAAATGTGCAGATTATGTAATGTGTTGATATACTGAAAACTCATTTTTTTCAGCATTGAAAAAAAGTCACATACTGGGAAGTACCTTACAATTAGACAAATCAGGGCAACTCTTCAACACAAAACAGTCTTTGGTATATGTACTAACTATATTATAAAGGTAGGAGGACTGATTATAGAGATATTGATCTTTTGTGTAGCAAATAGCACAACACAAATTACATAAATAAAGCTTTGATATCTAAGCCAAATTCTTTTTTATTCACCACATGTTCTTGTCTTATTTAAATATTGGTAAACATACCCACAGACAGACATATGCACTCAGAGACACACATGTGCATACACGCACACACATGGAGACACTCAGACATACACCTACATACACACCATCATTCTTATGAATAACAATTTAACTGGCCAGAGGCATAGAACCATCCACTAACAATCATAGCACATATTTTCTTAAAATATAAAAGAACAATGGCAATGGATTTTTGATCCTACTGCACGCACTGGCTTTGTGGGAGCCTAGGCAGTTTGGATGCTCAACTTACGAGACCTGGATGGAGGTGGGTGTTCCTTGGACTTCCCACAGGACAGGGAACCCTGATTGCTTTACAGTCTGGGGGGGGGGACTTAATTGGGGGAGGGGGAGGGAAATGGGAGGCGGTGGTGGGGAAGAGACAGAAATCTTTAATAATTAAATAAATAAAAAAAAGAGTGAAAAATAAACTTAGATCCAAAAAAAGTGGCCTGTAACTTACTGTGTAGACCAGGCTGGCCTTGAAATCACAGAGATCCCCTGTCTATGCCTCCAGAGTCCTGGGAAAGAATACCCATGGCTGTTATTTGTTTTCATAATGGCTGCTGTTGTTCTGATTGCATTGAGATGAAATCTGGAGGCAGTGTAAATAGACCTTTATTGATGGCTAGTGATGTTAAATACTTTCTCATCTGTTTGCTGGCCATTTATACCTAATTTTAAGAAGTATCTGCACACTTCATTAACTTACTGATTAAACTGGTTTTTCTTTCTTGTTAAAAAAATATAAATATAATATAAATTGACTTACATAAGCTTAGGAAAATGTTAATTATACTTCATAATTTACACATAGAAGGAGTAAATAAATTGAGGTATAATTCCTTAAATAATAAAAGCCAAATAAACGCACATAAAGAAGTAAGATTGTACTGAGATCGTAGGGCTACTTCCAAGGAATTCCAAGTATCCACTGTAGGCAATAGTTATTACTGAGCAGCTTTTAGAAGGAATATCTTGCTTTCAAATTTTCTACAGAGGAGTTGAAATTGTATTTTTAAACAAAACAAGAAAAAGCAAAAGCAAATTTTTTCACTTCTTGCGTTGAATCTGTTTTTGCTTTAGTTCAGTTAGAATCTTATTTGGAGAGAGATGACAAAGAGGGAGCCATGATACCCCATCACAGCTCTTTCAATAGTCTTGGCTGTGGTTATTTCTACACATTCATTTGGCATATCTTTTTTTTTTGTTTCTCTTATATTTATTCTTTTGAAATTTTGCACAAAACTTTGGCTTTCCTAGGTGAGTGTGTTGCACGCTGTGTCTCTGGATGGTCTGTTCGTCCAGGTGACTCAGAGTGGGGGAGCCTTAGAGTCAGGTGGAGGACTGTGGCTTTAACTTCAGCACCACTACTAACCAACCATGAGAAGATAGGCAAGATGCTATTTCCCTTCCAAGCACTTTCCTATTCTCTTAGAGCTTTGATAAACTCTAAATAAAATAATGTACCAGGTAGTTTATAAGACCTATGAGATTTTAAGAAACTTAAATCAATAATTATTGTCATCCAATAATGACAGTGTTGACATTTTAAAGAAGATTTAATTGTAGAAAACCTCTAACTCCAAAAGCTGTACCATTTGAATACTAATCCACTATATAGTATTTTGTAAAACAATTGATTAGTTATTGTCCTTTCCATCTATAAGCACATTGGAAAAGGTAAGTATGTTATTCTTTTTATTGCTGTGACAAACGCCTGGAAAAGCAGCCCTAAGGAAGAATAAATTTATTTCGACTCACAGTTTCAAAATCATGGAAGGAAGAGTTTTTGAGTCATCCAGTCATGTTGTATCCAGTCAGGAAGCAGAGGAAAGTGATTCTCGGTGTATTTTCTTCTTGTTATCGAGGCTTTGGGGCCACCAAAGGATGGTGATACAACATGAGTTTTCATTCTTCAGATAAAATTTCTAAAAATCACACCAAAAATATATTTTCATGATGACTTTTAATCTAGCCAAGCTGACACTTGAACCATCAGAGTAGAGAGCGTAGATACAGAGCAATAGTTTATAGCCACAACTATGTTTTCACAGGAACACAGTGGCTGGAGACACAGCAAGGAATTGAGCAGTAGGGATAACTAGAGCTTGAGTACAGTGTCTTAATATCCTTTGCTGAATTTGTGTTCTAGAAGGAGAAGGAGACAGGTGAGAACACCACTTAAAGAGCCCAGCGATACACAGAGTAAGGTAAGTTGATTGTCGTTGCTCCTATTTTTGAAAAGTCTCCCGTAAGAGCAGAGCTTTCCTTTTTTATTTTCACTTGTCAATCTTATTGCTTATTTCCCTTTCAATGATCTTGAAATGACATTGCTTGCAATTCAAGTATCCACTAGCTGAGGAAATAGTTATTCTCTTATTGTTAACAACTCTGAAGCCAGGATTTTAGAAATATCTTAGTGTTAAAAATACTACACGTCCATAGTTCTAGCTCATGGAAAGCTGAGGCAGGAGGATTGTGAGGAAAATAATAGAAATTATACTGATACATAATTAGTGACCACTACACATTACCAAAATCTGCTTTCCATTACACATTGAACAAAATTGGTAGTTTAAAACAACAGACATCTATTCTTTCATGATTTTGAAGCAAAAAAAAAAAAAAAAAAAAAAAGCACCAGAAGGATGGCTATTTCTGAGGTAAAATCGGTCTTTTCTATCAGCTTCTGGTAGCTTCCTGCAGTTCTCCACAGCCATTGACTTGCAGATACACCTTTAAATCTCCCCTTGTGCTCATATAATGCCTTTTTTGTGTTTGTCTGGATGTCCTTGGCTCTAATAAAGGTTCTGGTCATATTGGACCAAAGGCTTACTTCATGTTCCTTACTTCAGTTTAACACATTAACTTTATCTGCATAAATTTTGAGTGTGTGCATGTGCATATGAAGGCAAGCTTTTTTGCCAATGTGTGTGTGTGGGGGTGCGTGGGTGGTTTATGATGTCTTCTATTTTCCTTTATATATCTCCATATTATTTTTTGAGACAAAGTCTCATTGACTGAGAGCCTGCTACTTTTGCTAGATTGGCTGGCCATTGACTGAGATTTGTCTTAAACTGCTAGTACTTGGGTTACAGGGATCAGGTGCTGGGAATCTGAATTCATATGCTAATGTTCTCCCACTAAGTAGTTAGCTTCTAAGCCATTCTCCCACCTTCTTAGTGTTAATTTATCTGTAAAGATCTTTTAAAACATGTTAAATAATGAAGCTTCTAAAATGACATTTTAGAAAATAAACTTATTTAATTTACATCACGACTGCAGTTAATTTCCCCTTCTTCTCTTCCCAGTCATTTCCCCGTACTCCTCCCTCTGTTCCCAATACTCAATCCACTTCTCCTCAATTTCAATTTAGTGAAGGGCAGGTCTTCCATGAATATCAACAAAATATGGTGTATCAAGTTACATTAAGATTAAACACCTCCCATCTATTAAGGCTGGGTAAGATGATCCAGATAGAATCAACTAACCTGGGCTCATAGGGGCTCGTGGAGACTGAATTAACAACCAGGGAGTCTGTGTGAGACTGACCAAGGTGTTCTGCATATATGTTATAGTTGTGTAGCTTGGTCCTCTTGTGGGACTCCTAACAGTGGGAACAGGGGCTATCTCTTGTAAAGACATTTTTAAAGAGGCATCTAGTCAACTCAATACAGAACATAACATTTTACGTCATAAGGTTATTATGAGGGTTAAATTAAATTAAACTACATAAATGACTCCGAAGCATAGCATACACAAAGAAAGGTATAATGCATGACTTTCATTGATAATATTATCTTTGAATTAATTTTTAATTATAAATGCTCAAATAGGTTATAAAATTACTAAATTGTCAAGTGTGTTGCAGGATTGTGACAAATTATAACTTTTTTCTTACTCTTTATACTTCTGCCCTCTACTGTTTAATTGAAAGAATGGAAACTTCCTTAAGTGCAGATAAAAGGGGTGCTTTTTTATGCTCATTGTCTTTAATTTTGATTCAAATATCTCTCTTTTAGTAGTAAACTATTATATTTTTAAGTTTAACTATAAAACATTGCTGGGGATTGAATGCTCATATGACCCCCTAAATTCATATATTGAAATCATCAACTGTCCAATGTGATAATATTTGCAGGTGGGGCCTTGCAGAGGTGATTGGGTTATAAGTGTGGAACCTCCGTTAATGGCATTAGTGTTTCTATAAGAAGAAATGGAAAGAGTTTAGAAAGCCAGATATCTTTGTTTGCTTGTTTTTATTCAAGAAAAATTTTGCACAGGAAGAAGGAAGAAGATGATCTGCAACTCAAGAATCAAACCCCCAGTTGATATTTGACATTGGATTTTATATACTTTAAAATTGTGAGAAGTAAACGTTTGCTGTTTAATTAAGCCACTTAGTCTACGCCATTTTGTTATAGCTGCCTGAACTAAGACATTTTCTCAAGTGCTATCCAAAATGACATCAATTTTTCTTCCCTTTAATTATTTGCAGTCAAGTTCTACATGGCTAAAAGGATAAGCACTAAAAAGCCTCTGGCAATCTGATATGTGTGCTGCAGACTTCTTAATAATCTATCAACTTTACTTTCCTCTTTTATGAAGTATTGGTCTTTGGAATTTTTTCCCCCGATTGACTCATGATTTACTTCTTGGAATCAAGTTCAAAACTAAGATATCTTGTCTTAGTTCATCTGCTAGCAGGGTCTTATAGATTGCTTTTATTGGATGCTGAAATTCAGTGAGCCACTCAATGTTTGGCTATTTATTTTGTAGGTAGCTACCAACTGCAGAAGTCCCACGTCTCCCATCCACTCTACAGATGATGAGAAAGAGGATATTTATGTTAACTATCCAACCTTCTCTCGAAGACCAAAACCAAGATTCTAAACTGTTCTTCTGGCCTGAACACATTAATGATGATTTCTATGGCATAGGTTTTTAGTCTTTTTTTTTTCCAATACCAATATCTACTTTGATAAAAATTGATTGAATCTATGTCATTTACTATAAAGAAACTTTAGCACCTATGAATATTTTTGATAGAGATGCATTAGAAAATCCAGATCTAATTAGCTTATATGTACAAGAAAACTTGTCCCATATGCAGCACAACAGTCTAGAGAAGATGAATGCTACCAGTTCTTGTTGTGTTTGAAATTAACGGTGGGGAGAAGCTTCTCTCCGAATCCTTCCTACAGTGTTAGTTTCATTTATGTACTACTGGTCCAGTTCTCACGCTGCTTCCCTCGGATGCTCCCATGATGGTTGTCAGTGACACTTGACAGGAGTTTTTCAGGTCAAATATAAGAAACAAAGTTGATTACTCACTTATTAGTAAGAAGAAAGTGATATCAGTTATGGGTTCTCTTATAAAACAAAGGCAGTGCTAAAGCCTTACTGGGAAATTCCAAGTATTGTAAAAAGAAGGAAGAAACGGACCTAGAAGTCATTTCTAAGAAATACTGACTACACAGATGTTACTCGTTAACCAGCTAACAGGTGAGTAGGCTGCAACATCAGCATCACTCAAAGGAGTACACGTAAAGATGGCCAGGAATGAAAAGGGTGTGGAATATGTCTCTTCCCTTTCTAGTTTCAAATAAATTCACCTCAAATTCTATAGACAATTCTTGCCCTCCACCAGGGCTAGTCTTCTATAAAATGGGATGCTCTAATAAGAAATAATGCTTTTGATAACGGTTTTCTACTTTTGATAATTATTAATATATGTAAATTTCTGAATTAAAAAACTTGTAAGAAATGAACACATGAAAAGAAATTGGTGACCGTAAGCAGTAGAATTCAGAAATGTAGGAACCCAAGACCAGTGAATTTGGAGAATGTGAGGGAAGAGGAAAAGGTGTCACAGAATAGTAATATGTGAAAGAAAACTTGTGCTTCAGAGTTTGAACTAGCTCACCCCTACTAACATTGCTGTCTTTGAGAGAATGCACCTGGTTCTGTTACATATTTATGAAGCCAAATAAAACTATAGTTATCTCCAAACCATGGTGGTCATTATCAAATAAAATGGTGTTTAGTATTTAAAAGACCTATTTCTTATCTCTAAAGAAATTTAAAGGATCATAATCTTTAAATCTTCATTGTAGAAAGCTTCCTTTAAGTTTCTGGTTTGTATATTTTGTTACAAATTTAAGTGAAACAAATCTAAATGCTAATGCTGTTGCAATGGCTCTAAACTGTAATTCATAGTTTAAAGCTAATTAGTGGATATTTCATATTTTTGTCCTTAAATACCATACATGATTAATAGCCCAATTCTTTTCAAACTACAGAAATTCAGAGGGAAATAAAAGACAATGACCATTTCTTATTTGTGCCTATGTATTTACTCAAGAATGGTTAGCTCAGATTCTAACTCTTCATTTGAAGATTATCATGTCGCCTTTTGTGAACAGTTTCCATATGTTGGTGTACCAAAGTTGGAAGACAATTAACAGAAAACACTCAACATTTGAAACCACCAGAGATTATATGGCTGTACAGATTAGATTGATGGTGAAACAACTTAGTACTGTTCATAAAATAGCTAGTTATTTTCTGTAAATGTTAAAAGCAATCAAAATACTGCTTTCTAGATTATTTGGGTGCTCAAGTTTGCAATGTCTAAGTAAGGGAGAGGCAATGCTTTTATAATTGCACTATAAGGAGATATAAATAGACACGAAGTGGTCAGTGATTTGTATGAAGAGTCACTAAAGTAGCAAGAGAGCCTCAAGAATATTGGGCATTATCTCTGTTGTGGGAATTCACATGCTTCTCTGAAAAAAATTACTCCCTTAAAATATATTTAATATGCCCACCTTTCCTCTCTATATGTAGTTCCCTTGCAGAATTTTGTAGATGGAAGTTTCTGTCCTGCCCAGTCCCACAACTTTTCAGTCCCAAAGAAACACACAGAAGCTTATATTAATTATAGACTGTTTGGCCTATTATCTCATGCTTTTATTAATTAGCCCTTACAACTTAAATTAACTCCTTTTTATTTTTTGAGACAGCATTTCTCTGAAGTATTGGAGCCTGTCCTGGAACTAGCTCTTGTAGACCAGGCTGGTCTCAAATTCACAGAGAACCACCTGCCTCTGCCTCCTGAGTACTGAGATTAAAGGTGTGTGCCACCACTGCCTGGCTAACCCATAATTTTTGTCTATGTTTAGCTATGTGGCTTGGTACCTTTTCTCAGTGAGGCATTCTCATCTTGCTTCTTCTGCATCTGGGTGGCAACTGTGTCTCTCTTTTCTTGTCCCAGAATTCTCCTAGTCTGGTTGCCCCACCTATACTTCCTGCCTGGCTACTAGCCAACCAGCGTTTTAATAAACCCGTATGAGTGACAAATCTTTACAGTGTATAAGAGCATGATCCCACAGTGTATTTTAGTATTTATCAGGAATACTTCCTACAACCTCCAAACTCCCCATAGCTCTGTTATGTTGAAGAAATGATGCTCATTGTCTCTCTTTACCCAAGAGAGTACTTTAACTGTAATCTTTGTATCCTACACAATTCACCAGATTTCTAGAATGTGAGCCCTCCAAAACTCTTTGTGCATATTGTTCTGACGGGTAGAAGGGTGGTCAAAACTGAGTCAAGAGAAAAAAAAAAAAGATAAAGGTCACTGATGAAATACAATTTTGTTTTTGTTTATCTTTTTTTTTATTTGGTGGTGCTTTGGAGGTCAGATGCTTTCTGGAGTTGTTTTATGTATATAATGTATACCAGTATATAATGCAACATTAAGAGAAATATGCATGTTTATATTAAATGCTGTTATTCTAATCTCTACATGAAAGTAAACAGTGAAATTAACTTAATTTTGATTAGGGATAGAACACTTTCTTAGGCACTTACAATAACTATGTATTCAATATGTTGTATTAGACTGATGTTGAACTTTATTTAAATGCCTTCATGTTAATGTTGAGAAAATATAAATCTCTTTCCTCTTTCATTCTTTCCCATTTTTCTATTATTGAGGATTGAACTTGGGGTTTTTAAATGTCAGACAAGTGCTCTATCACTGAGCTATAACTCCAGAATATAAATTAAAGTTTAAGTATTAAAACTTATTGTTAAGATATTATACATTAAATATCAACTTTAAAAGATAAAGCAAAAAGCTAGGATGTTTGGTTTTTATTTTAAACATGCAAGTTTTATTAGTTTGCTTACAGAACCCTATTAAATAAAAATAATATCCTTATTATAATAATTTTATAAATTAGGAAAGTCCACATTATAGTTAGAGATCGGTTTGTAGCAATAAGGGTGGCGGGGCTGCGTTCCCAGCACCCCGGCCGCCTGCTCGGCTAGCTTATGCCCCAAAATAATTACACAGACACTGTATTCTTTTAAACACTGCTTGGCCCATTCACTTCTAGGCTAATTCTCACATATTAATTTAGCCCATTTCTAATAATCTGTGAGCACCGGTCTTACCGGGAAAGGTTCAGCATGTCTAACCTGGCTGCTTGCTTCATGGCGTGTGTCTGCCCGGGGGCCTCAGAGAGAGACACCATGCCCCGCTCCCGGGATGAAGCTCCGACCCAGGATGGACTAGGCTAGAATCTTCCCGGTAAGACCGGTGCTCACAGATTATTAGAAATGGGCTAAATTAATATGTGAGAATTAGCCTAGAAGAGAATGGGCCAAGCAGTGTTTAAATGAATACAGTTTGTGTGTTGTTATTTTGGGCATAAGCTAGCCATGTGGGCGGCCGGGTGTGGGGGACGCAGCCCTGCCACCCTTATTGCTACATCGGTTTGCTTAGTTTTTATTTTCTATGTTTTTTTAATAAGTTAATTTTTTTAAGATTTATTTATTTATTATGTACACAGTGTTCAACCTCCATGCCTGCAGGCCAGAAGAGGGCACCAGATCTCATTATAGATGGTTATGAGCCACCATGTGGTTGCTGGGACTTGAACTCAGGACCTCCGGAAGAGCAGTCCATGCTCTTAACCTCTGAGCCATCTCTCCAGCCCTATTTTCTATGTTTGAAGCACTATCATTGTTTATGGTGCTGTTAGAAAATAACTTATTTGGGGCTATTAATAACTGTCAGATCCTGATTTGTTGCTTATTGTCCTTGCTATAATTATATGTTTGGTTACTATCATATTTAGAACATTTTCAGTTTTACTTTCCATTATCTAAGACTATGAATTTTTAGCCATAAAACAATTCTTTCCCTTGATGAACTGTAATCAGTTGTTCTGAATGAGTAAAATAGAGTTCTCAATGATCACTCATTTTCATTTGCTACTGATGAACTTTAAGAACAATGAACTGAAAGAAATAAACATGTAGAGAAAATGCAGAACAAATTTTAATCATGGAAACTTTGTAACTTTTATCTCAAAGCAATATTTTGTATATTTTACAAATATGTGTAATTCAAAGAGCAATGTAAGAATTTTCTTTCTTTTCTTTTCTTTTTCTTTTTTTGTTTTCTTTTAAGGGGCCAGAAATGTATTTTATACCAGGTGATGGTGGCACTTGCCTTTAATCCCAGCACTCAGGAGGCAGAGGCAGGTGGTTCTCTGTGAGTTCAAGACCAGCCTGGTCCACAGAAAGAGTTCCAGGATAGCTAAGCCTACACCGAGAAACCCTATCTTGAAACATCAAAAATAACAAGAAATGCATTTTATTCACTTAATACCCATCATTTGATTGGAAAAAAACCTATTTGTGTGGGTATAGTCACCTTACAGGAATGGAAGGTATGGTTGTTAAAGGAATTTTACATCTGTTGACTACCATTCTCTGGCTGATTTCCAAAATATATACAGAACTCAAAACTCTAGGTATCAACAAACCAAATAGTCCAATTAAAAAATGGCATGCATGTCTCAAGAGAGAATTCTCAACAGAAAATCTCAAAATGGCTAAGAAACACTTAAGGGTATGCACAATATCCTTAGTGATTGGGAAATGAAAATCAAAACAACTCTGAGATTCTATCTTACACTTGTCAGAATTATTAAGATCAAAAATAAGTATCAGCTCATGCTGGAGAGGATGTGGAACAAGGGGAGCACTCTTGCATGCTGGTGAGAATGTAAACTTTTACAACCATTTTGGAAGTCAGTGTAGTGATTTCTGAGTGAACTGGGAATCAACCCACCACAAGACCCAGGTATATCACTCTTGGGCATATGCCAAAAGGATGCTCAATCATTCCTCAAGGACACTTGCTCATCTATGTTTATAACAGTTTTATTTGTAGTAGCCAGAACCTGGAAACAACATAAATGTCCCTTAACTAAGAAATGGATAGAGAAAATGAGGTATAGCTGCAAAAAACAAGGACACAAAGAAATTTGAAGGAAAATGGATGGAACTAGAATAAAATCATCCTGAGTGAGGTAACCCAGACCCAGAAAGACAATCATAGTATTACTCACTTATAAGAGGATACTAGCTATAAAATAATGGATAACTATGCAACAATTCACAGACCCAGAGAGACTAAGTAACAAGGAAAGTTCGTGGATGAGATGCCCAGATTTCCTTGGGAAGGGAAAATAGAAGAGGTTTCATGAGCAAAAAGAGGTTGGGAAAGGATAGGAACATGATTGATCAGCTTGGGGAAGTGGAGAGAGACAGTACTGAAAGAGACTACTGGAAAGGGGAGGGCTTTTAGGGGGTCAGATAAAAACCTGACATAAGAGAATATCCTAGAAATCTACAAGGATGACCCCAGCTAAGACTCCTATCAATAGTAGATACACAGCCTGAACTGGCCATCTCCTGTGACCAGATTGGGGCCCAGCTCAATTATCATCAGAGAGGCTTCATTTAGCAACTGATAGAAACAGGTACAGACCCACAGCCAAATATTAGGAAGAGTTCAGGCAATCCTGCAGCAGAGGGGAAGAAAGGATTGTAGGAACCAGAGGGGTCAAGGACACCACAAGAGAACTCACAGAATCAACTAGCCTGAACTGACAGTTCACACCTGCATGGTCTCTGCCTTCTACAGCACACACAGCTTGTCTTCTAAATTTGATAGGCAAAAAAAAAAAAAAAAAGAAAAAAAAAAAGAAAAAGAAATAAAAAAGAGCCGGGCGATGGTGGCGCACGCCTTTAATCCCAGCACTTGGGAGGCAGAGGCAGGCGGATCTCTGTGAGTTCGAGACCAGCCTGGTCTACAGAGCTAGTTCCAGGACAGGCTCCAAAGCCACAGAGAAACCCTGTCTCGAAAAAAAAAAAAAAAGAAAAGAAAAGAAAAGAAAAGAAAGAAATTTGGCTAGGCTCCCCACGACCACCTCTGCTGTTCTTGGTGTTTGTCCCATGGAACTGTAATCTGCAAAACTCTGGGGTCTTCTGCAACTGGGTTGCACTTTCACCAATAGCCTCTCCTGTGCTCTTTGTGGTGCAAAGTTTCAACTTTTCACCTTGACTCCTAAAACCCTGGGACTTCCACTGCTGCTCTGGGTGCACCTTCACCGATGGCCACTCACAATGCAAAGCCTCATCTGCTCTCCATGATCCCTTCATGTGTTCAAAACCAGTACTATCTGGACGACTCTTATACTACCAAGGTTGGTAAAACATAAAATATTGGAAATGGGTTAATTTCAAACATAAGAGATAGCTAGCAATATGCTTAAGCCATTGGCTTAATCAGTGTTTTAAATAATATAGTGTCTGTGTAATTATTTTGGGTCTGGGCTGTTGAGAACGAATGAACAGCCACTGCCAACACGTGTATGCCTGTATGTGGTTATGTGCATATGAATGCTGATACCCGTAGAGTCCAGAAGAGGGCATCAGTTGCCCAAGAGTTGGATCTATAGGTGATTGTGCTAGGAACTGAACTCTGATCCTCTGCAAGAGCAGTATGTGTACTTTAATCATTGAGCTATCTCCAGTTTTGAAATTATAGGTTTCTTTTAACATGGTATCCACATATCTCCCAGTAAAAGGTTGATTTTTGAAGTAAAAAGCTAATAAACGCCACAAATTACACTGAATATTATTTGATCAGAAGGAATTAGTATTATGAGGGATGATAAAGTTGACCAGGACTTCACAGCCATGTATTTAAAATATCAAACAGAATCCCTTATGTACTGTCAAGCCATATTTGTGAACAGAAATCTTGAGAAGAAGCTGATGATCCTCTTTCTTTTCTTTTCAAAATTTACATGATCTTAATTAATTTTTTAGTTTTCTCAGAATTTACTCTTAAGTTGAGGTAATATGTGACTTACTGCAGTCTTTATTCAAGATATCACGAAGTTCCCATAGTAACAAGATCATGAATGACTCTAATCATCTTTTTGAGCAAGGCTGAGTGTACCAATATACTCCCTGCTATCATGCTTTCTTGTAAATGCTTTGAAAGTGGCTGCAGATGAGCTCATTTGTTCCACTTTTCATTTTAGTATTAAAGAGAAGCAAGTTTTAGTCTTTTTTTATCCTCCTTACATTAAAAATGTAATGTAAATTACAAAATGATTAAGTAGCTTCTAGAAACATGTGTTTATCTTTTAGGCTTTTTTTAAATAAAAGAATACACTGTTTTTTGTGTATGTAATTGTCAAATAACAAAACTAATTAATAAACATAATTTTAGTATGGCTAGTTCTTATAAAGTTGGCTAATTGACAAAGTTATATATTTCTTTTATATGGTGTAATTTTAAAGCTATTTTTAAATTCTTTTATTAATTTTACAGACCTTCAAGATGATGCCAAGAGAAACTAGTACTATTATAATTGAGAATTTAGTTGACACAGATGAAGACAAATTGTGTTCCAGACTATGTCAACAAGATTAAGATGAGAACATTGATTTTTAAAAGTTTTCTGTAAGAATAATGTGAAATGTTGAGCACTATTTTCTTTAGGTCATTGCAGTCTTTGTGGACTTCAAAGCCCTAGAAAGTTTCTCCTCTATTGTGTGCCCAGAATCCCCTGGCTGACTACCCTGTCGGCCAATTTTATCTTTACTTGCCAGTTCTTGTTGACGGCAAAACCACCCATGCACATAGCTACCCAATGGCAAGGGCTTCATGGGGTTCTCTCCCAAGCTTCCCTTCACATGTCTAATTAATGCAGAACTAATACATTTACCAAAATGAAAAAAAATCAGCTGGTTTCCTATGAATTCCAGTAATAACTGGTTAGATTCTGAAATTTAAAAATCAATGCTATTTACCATAGCACTCAGTCAAATTAAGAATTTACATCCAGACAAATACATTATCAATCTATATGATTGCATTCTTTTACCTTGGTCTTATTTATGAATAAAGATAATTTTTCATAAATTCTTTGACATTTTTTTACATAGACAATCATGTCTCTGTGTGAATGTTTTAGTTTTTTCCCTTTTAAACCTTTACATGTTTTATTTTATTTTGTCTTAGTGAAGCAATTTTGAATTCTAGAAATTAAAAACTCTAAGATACTTCATTTCTGCCTTGTTCCTGATCTTAGAAAGTATGCGGTTATCACCTCCAAGCAAATACTAACTGCGCGTGTTTGTAGATATTCTTTATCAGCTTGAAGACATTTTCTATTCTCATACAATGTAATAATACTTCTTCTACAATGAGTGAATGTTGGGTTTTGTCAAGTGTATTTCTGATTCAAGTGGTGCAGCCATGTGACATTTTTATTTTGTTAGTGTGGATTATTATGTTTCTGACTATTTTAAATATTGAACCAGTTTACATACCTGGAATTAGTCACATTTCAGCAAGATCTTAATTATATATATATATATATATATATATATAATTGTATTTAATTTGTAATATTTGTTCATGTGATTTTTGTTTAAACCTACTGACCTCACTTAGTGTTACCTGTATGTTCATGGGTAGAGGACCACAGATGTTGCCAGCCTCTCAGAGTCTTCTTCCCTGAAAGAACTGATCCTTTATCATTTTCTATCAACTACTAACTAGTTAAGGATGGGACTTCATAAGTCCATTCCCCACCCATGCTGGGATTTTGATCATTTTGATCCAAATAGGTCTTGTTCATATTATCACAGCTTCTATGAATTCATGTGTGCAATGGTTCTGTCATGCCTGGAAAATTCCCTTGTAAATGCTCACTTATACTGGCTTTCACAATTGCTTTATCCTCTCTTCCTGCATGGTTCTTGAGTCTTGGGAGAAGAGGGTATCATATAGATATACCATTTAGAATTGAACACATCACAGTTTATTGTTCTCCAAAAACTAACCAGCTGTGAGTCTCTGTATTAATGTCCATCTCCTGCAGAAAGAAACTCCTTTGATGAGGTTTGATCACTATACTACTTTATGGATAGAATGATAAAAACTTTGAGTGCAGTTTATTGTTATGTTCATGGAGCACAATGATAGATAGCATCGTTTCCCTGTAGGACTTTTGACCTAGGCAGTTATGGCTTTGTTCACCCAGTTAGTGGTACCAGGCATGAGTTTCATCTTGTGAGAATGAATTAAGTCCAATCAGAAATTAGTTAGTTACTACCATAACTTACATGTCATTATTGCCCCCAGTGAACATATCTTACTGGGTGATTGTTGCTTGCAGGATTCATAGCTGGGTAACACTGTTGATTACTTTTCTCTGCCAGTTGCATGCACAGCATATTCTAGCACTATGAAAGCAAAGCTAACCATCAGGGATGGTGCTTCTGAGTTGGTACCAACTTGGCTTCTTCATGTACTGTGTTTCAAATATGTGGTGTCTCAGTAAGTTCTGGAGAGTAACTAATAGCAGGGAAAAGAGCCTGTAATGTGTACACGAACGGTTGTCTATAGAAACCCAGTTCTTAACATCTGGAAAAGAGGTAACATATACCTGGCAATGGGCTTTTTATTTGTTATCCTCTGATGTCTGGGGATGCAGTGTCAGCCTCTAATAGGATAACCCCATTTAATTATTTTATGTGTATGTGTATGCATATGTATATATCTTAAGAAGCTTCTGTAGTAGGTTTCCACATGGCATTTTCAAGGGACATTAGTGTT